>NC_141990.1:315021131-315048533 GCF_049901715.1 Pseudonaja textilis | reverse complement strand
TGGGATTGTTGTTGAGAATTCAGAGAGCAGTGAGCATTTCATCTGGATTTTTGAAGCCATTCTTGCCCAGCATGACATTTGTATACAATTTGTAAAACAGATCTTTCCCCGATTCTCAATATTCAATGAATTGTTCAGGGAACAAATAGATCTGGTTTTGACAATTTCGAGCAATAATGCTCAAGTTGTAATTGTCTCAGGGGATTCAAATACTCTTCAAAGTCTTATTTTATCTCTCTACTTTTATGAAGAAGAGAACGACATCGCATTTCGGACGGTTTGGATCCTGAGCACCCAATGGGAATTTTCAGCTATTGGCTATCACTATGAGTGGGGAAAACTAAAATCCCTCCATGGTGCTTTGTCTTTCACGGTTCACACAAACCCGGTGCCAGGATTCAAGGATTATCTATTGGCTCTGAATCCACACGAACCCCATGGAGATGTCTTTCTCCCCAGTTGGTGGGAAATTGTATTTGATTGTGAGGTTTTGAAGGCAGGTCAGGCCTCACCTGATGGCCGAAGGGTTTGCACAGGGGAGGAGAACCTGGCCACCCTCCCAGTTTCCATCTTTGATGGAAAGATGACCGGTTTCAGCTACAGCATCTACAATGCTGCCTATTCTGTTGCACATGCGTTACACACTGCGTATACATTGGAGTCACAACTGGCATTGACGAGGGGCAGAAAGAAGTCACACCTTCACCTCTCTGTGAAGCCCTGGCAGGTAACATTTCAGATCTTCCTTTCTGATCTGCAAGTACAGGCTTAAGCCTCGAAGACAAGACTGGACTTGTTAAGAAAGCATCTGAACAAAAATAGTCAATGTAAATATGTATGTATGTATGTATGGCATTCAGCTTTGTTCGGGTATTTTCCCACGTCATTGTAGTTGTGCTTTTAAAGTTGTAGCAATGTTTCAGCAGAATCTCATCTGCCATCATTAGGCTTCTGTATTGTGTTCGTCTGTGAGTCAGACTTTTACAGTGGTTTCAGATTTAAATTTGGGGCAGCCTATTGCTGTGCCAGAATGGTTTTTTCTTCACCCTGATTGGTTGGGAGTCTTGGTCTGTGTTTATTAGCCTTAGAGTTTGCTGTGTTCTGCTTGATTGGTGTTTCTAGAAAACCCCAGCCACAGAATCATCAGAGAAGCCATAGAGATTGAAAAAAGACCAGAAAGCATGAATAGAAGAGATGATTCCACCAGATTGTCAATCATTTGGAAGCCTGCACTCACAAACAAAAAAATCTCCACACCACAAGCCAGGCAATCACCTGGGCACAGACAGATCCCCCCTGATACCTACAGCTCAAACACACCCCAACCAGGCACCCAGATGAAACCTAGCTTCCTAACTAATGATAGCCGTCCATTTACTCGGAGCCAAGCTGAACTAAAAGTCTCCAATACAGGAACACAATGTTGCCAGCCAACCAAGACACAAAAAGAGCCAAAAAACAGACAGAAGATATTAGAAACACCAATCAAGCAGAACACAGCGAACTCCAATAAACACAGACCAAGACTCCCAACCAATCAGGGTGAAGAAAAAACCATTCTGGCACAGCAATAGGCTGCCCCAAATTTAAATCTGAAACCACCGTAAAAGTCTGACTCACAGATGAACACTATACAGAAGCCTGATGATGGCAGATGAGATTCTGCCGAAACGTTGCTACAACTTTAAAAGCACAACTACAATGACGTGGGAAAATACCCACGTATATATACAAACAAACAAACAAACAGGGTGTACTTTGATTTTAAGATTGTTGATCAAGACAAGGGTTAGGGATTAGGGTTAGGGGCAATAAAAACAATGAAGGACATCAATGCCTCTTGCCAGAAATGGTGGAAAATGCAATATCAGTGCATCCAGGGGTGGAATTCAAAAAGCCCAGCAACTGGTTCTCTTCCCGGTTGCTGGGTGGGCATGGCCATGGTGGGTGTGAGCCTACCGGAACTTCCGGAAAGGCCATTTTTTGCCTTCCCCTGATTCCGGAGGCTTCCTTTGGGCTCCAGAGGGCCTCCAGGAAGCTGGAAACAGGCCCATTTCCAGATTTCCAGAACTTCCATTTTGGCCCATTTTTGGCCTTCCCAGAGCCTCCACGCAGACCCTGCATTTACCTGCATCCAAAACAGGCTGTGTGGAGACACCTGGGAAGGAAGGGGCAGGGTGGGCAAGGCCAGCCAGATGGTTCAACTACCTGTTTGATGAACCAGATGTAAATTTAACAACTGGTTCACCTGAACCAGTCCGAATCAGTAAACCCCACCCTTGAGTGCATCTCATTCATTACTTCATTAATGAAGTAATTCATTAACAGCTTAACTAAAAATATTTTGTGGAGAAGTCATTTGGAATGAGAGTTTTACTCATTTATATTTACAAGCATAAATACTTTTTAGTTTCAATCCTTGAAGCTGAATATCTCACAGATCCAGAAATTGAATTTTGCCTCAGTCTACAGCTTAGTTGTAACTTTGATACAACCAGATATCATATTTTACAAAATTAATTAAATCTCCTTTCGGCATGGTATTTTCCTCTTCCTTCAAACTTCCATTTATAGGGGAGGTTAATTTATGTTTTTTTAATGTTTGCCATTTATTCATCAAAGGTGATTCTCTCCATCAGCTAACAGCACACTTGCAATTGTGGCTCTGCAGCAGTGCATAATAAACTCACAATGGTGCTGGGGAAAATAGGTGCGAATAATAGGGAACATCTTACCTAGGGACTCTCCTGAACCCCTGAGAACCCCCTGGCAACCCACCCCTGAAGAGACTGCATATAAAAACCTATTGGGGAAATGTTGGTTTCATCCATTTCAAAAATGACTAACTCCATCTGTCTTTTATCTCTGGGATAGGAGAAAAACATGTATTATGCATATCGCAATTTTAAATATCTTTTATATAAAGTCTCTTCTCTTTAATGGACATTTTGGTTGTTGGTTTGATTGTTTTGCAATTCCAGATGCACGCCTTCTTGAGAAACCTCCTTTTCAACAACACCGCTGGGGAAGAAGTGTCCTTTTCAGAAACTGGGATGAAATACGCAGGATTTGACATCCTCAACTGGGTCGTCTTTGCAAATATGACGATCCTTCGACAGAAAGTCGGATGGGTCAATCCAGAGGCTCCTTCAGCTGAAGGTTTCAGCATCAACCCTGATGCCATCGTGTGGGCCAACCAGGTGGGGAGTAGATGCTGCTTCCAGGTTGTTGTGATGGAAAATCTACTCAGTGGAAGGAAGGGCTGCTTTTACGCAGACCCCAAAGCCAAGCTGAACATTTCTAACCTCTCCATCTCACTCTCCTTTCAGACAAAGCCTTTCTCCCATTGTGTGAAGCTCTGCCTTCCAGGACAAGCCAGGAAAGTTGAAGAGGGGAGGCCCAGTTGTTGCTACGGATGTGCTTCTTGCCTAGAAGGGACCATCTCTAATCAAACAGGAAAGTTGCTCAAGGAGACCTTCCAGCAGGAATGAGGAGGTCTGGCATGGCTTCCTGGGGAGGAGTGAGAGAGAACATGAGGTGGCAAATCAGTTGAGCAAATCAACATGAAAGTCTTTCAGAACTTTTAAAAGTGGTCCATTGAATGCATCCTTTCTTAAGTTGTGGGCAGCAGTTGTAACTTTTATGTACTATTTGTATATTTTAATATTTTATTGAACACTGACCAGAGTCAGTTTAACAGATTAACAGAGTTGGAAAGGGTCCTTGTAGTTCATCTAGTCCTACCCTGCACTCAAGCAGGAGACCTACACCATTTCTGACAGATACCAGCCTCTTCTTGAAAGTTTCCAGTGATGAAGCTCCCACAACTTCTGAAGGCAAGTTGTTCCATTGGTTGGTTGCTCTCACTGTCAGAAAATTTCTCTTTATTTCTAGCTTAAATCTCTCCTTGATCAGTTTTCATCAGTTATTCCTTGTCTGGCCTTCAGGTGCTTTGGCAAATAGCTTGACCCCCTTCTCTCTGTGGCAGCCCTTCAAATATTGGAAGACTGCTATCATGTCTCCCCTAGTCCTTCTCTTCCCTAGACTAACCAGGCCCAGTTCCTGCAACCATTCTTCATATGTTTTAGCCTCCAGTCCCCTCATCCTGGTTGCTCTTCTCTGCACTCTTTCAAAAATCCCATCTTTTTTATAGTGTGGTGATGAAAATGGATGCTGCATTCTAGGTGTGGTCTTACAAGGCTTTATAGAGTGGCATTAGTACTTTACTTGATCTTGATTATATCCCTCTGTTAATGCAACTTAGGATTGCATTTGCTTTTTAGGCTGCTGCTGCACACTGCGGGCTCATATTTAGCTGGTTGTCCATTAAGACTCCAAGATCCCTCTCACAGTTACTGCTATTGAGCCTGGTTTCACCCAGTCAATATGTGTACTTTGGGTTTTTCTTGCCTAAATGTAGAATTTTACTTTTCTCTACACTGAATTTCATTTAGTTAGATACGGCATGTTCAAGTCTGTCAAGATCCACCTGGATCTTGAACCTATCTTCTAGAGCAGGGGTCCCCAACCACTGGTCCCTGGACCGGTACCAGTCAGTGGAACAATTTCTACCAGGCCACCAGTTTGCTTGGCGCCGCCATCTTGTTTTGATGAAAAAGTGCTTCCGGTGAGCTTTTCCGGGTAGAAAGCGGCATTTGGGTGTTGAAAGAATCCTCACGCCTTAGTTTCATCGAGGGGTGGGCGGCTTCGAACAAAACTAAGGTACAAGGATTCTTTCAGCATGCATGGCAAGGCGAGCCGAGCGACCATCCCGAAGCCATCGCGAAGCCCATCGACACAGGTACAAAGGAGGAGTTGAAGGTGGCGGGGAGAAGCGAGGAACGGCTGGCTGGCCGGTCACTCAGCTCGCCTTGCCATGTGTGCTGATAATGGTACCAGGCCGCGGATGATTTTGTGATGCCGGTATCAGGCCACGGCACAAAAAAGGTTGGGGGCCACTGTTCTAGGGTGTTAGCTATTACTGCCAGCTTAGTATCGTCTGCAAATTTGGTAAGTTTCCATTCTATTCTCTCCTCTAAGTCATTTAGGTAGATATTGAAGAGTCCCAGGCCTAAGAAATAATCTTGTGGTAGTCTACTGCTTACTTCCCTCCATGTAGATGTAGCACCATTAAGGACTACTCATTGAATAGTTTGTCAGCCAGTTACAAATCCATCTGCTGATAATGCTACCTATCACACTTTTTTCTAGTAGGTTGGGGTCTACTTTGTTGAATGCCTTGAGTCCCTCGCAATGGGAGTTGGGAATTTCAAAATGTAAAAAAAAAATCAATGAATGCATTATAGTCATTCAGTCATTCAGAACTTTTAAGAGTGGTACATTGAATTGATCCTTTAAATTGTTACTAGCAGTTTTAAATTTTATGTGCTGCTTATATGTTTTAATTGTTAACTCATAAAACATTTCTATGTCAGTTTTAGAATTGCCATGAACCAGAGGGGGGTGGAAAGAAATTTGACAGAGCAATGCAACAATTTGAAACCAAAAGTGCATTCCATTCATATCTTGAAAATATTATAACTAAGTGATTGGAATTTCTGCTGTGCAAATCTCTAATTGGAGAGCGTGATTGATGATTCTTGGCTATGAATGTGTTTCATTGGAGAATAAGAATTATGATACACTCAAAGGAGTGGGGGGAAACCAGGGTCAAGGTGACAGTTTATTACATGTCTCACAATTGGCTTCATACAGGTCATACCGACATGTTTGCTTCTAATAAATTCTTTGTAGTTTTGGAAGCTTGGCTAAAGGCTCATAATTTAATTAGCGCAATGCCGGAATCCTGACAGCAATATTTTATTGAACACTGAGCAGAGTTCCTCAGTTTGGGAGTTGGGAATTTCAAAAATGTAATAATAAAATTAAACAAATCAATTAAGTCATTATATAATTACTCCCAATAAGTTTTTAGAGGCTATAACATCTTAGGTTGATTCCACTGGATCCTTCTGTGTTGTGTGCAGCAGACGTAAAAAGATGGGGCGTTTGGGGCATTTCAATTCCTTCATTGAGAAAGCAATTCCCTTCAAAGACAATCTCTGGTTCTCTGTCTAATGTATACTGATGCCTGTTCTTTCAGACGCTGCCCAGTGCATCCCATGTCCAGAAGACCAACACCCGAACAAGAACCACATCCTGTGCATTCCCAAGACCATGAACTTTCTCTCCTATGAGGATACACTTGGCTTCATTTTAGTTTCTCTAGCTCTTGTCTTCTCTTCAGTCACAATCTTCGTGTTGGCAGCCTTCATCAAACACCACAACACACCCATCGTCAAGGCGAACAACCGAGATCTTACCTATATCCTCCTGGTCTCCCTCCTGCTTTGCTTCCTCTGCTCCTTCCTCTTCATCGGGCAGCCAAGGTACCTCACTTGTCTCCTCCGACAAACCACTTTTGGCATTGTCTTCTCCATTGCTATTTCATCTCTGTTGGCAAAAACTCTGACTGTAGTGCTGGCCTTCATGGCTACTAAGCCAGGAAACAGGGCAAGAAAGTTCTTGGGGAAGCAACTGATCATAGTCCTGACTTGTCCCCTTCTGCAAACAGCTCTTTGTGCTTTCTGGTTGGCATTCTCCCCCCCATTTACTAATTTGGACTTTCATTCTGTGAAGGGAGAAATTGTGATGGAATGCAATGAAGGTTCAACCACCATGTTTTATGCTGTGCTGGGCTACATGAGTTTTCTGAGTCTCATCAGCTTCATAGTGGCTTTTCTGGCCAGGAAGCTGCCTGACAGCTTTAATGAAGCCAAGTTCATTACTTTCAGCATGCTGGTCTTCTGCAGCGTTTGGGTCTCCTTTCTCCCCACCTATCTGAGCACCAAAGGGAAGTCCATGGTGGCCGTGGAGATCTTCTCCATCTTGGCCTCTGCAGCTGGTCTGCTGAGTTGTATCTTTCTCCCCAAATGCTATGTTATAATGCTGAGGCCAGATCTGAATAATAGAATTCACCTCATGAGGAAGGTTAAGTAGGAATGTGAGACAACATATAGTTACTTCTGTGCAGATGAATGTAGAAATTTCCATTCCAACTATGTCCAGACACAACAAGCACATTCTAGCAAAAATGATGTTGAGGGTTTCTGTTTTTTGTTGACTCTGTCTGGCTCTATGTGACCTACTTAGAAAGGTCTGCAAGAAGAATTCAATTTTATTCAAATATACAAATACTTTAACCAGAAAGAACTCCATTAAGCCTTATACCTCCCTCCCTTTTATTCTGAAAAACTCAGCTTCTAATTATTGTGCTTTGTAATGTCGCATTAAGTTTTCATCATTTGCAGTTCTTCTTAGCTTGAGCAACAGAGCCAAAATTCTTATGACTCAACATCAGATGCTGATAACAGTTCCCATCACAGGCTGTGAGGACTGATCATTGAATAAAGATAATATTTATATCATCTACCAATGCCAACCACATTTTTCCAGACATCAATTCCTTGGGATCCATGGACATCCAGACCCACCTTTTCCAGTCTTTAGTTTTTAATTAAATCAGCCCAACTGCACATCAATTCCATCTTAGGTACTGTGACCCCATCCAGAACAAAGGATAGAAAATCAGTGGAGCTTGTTATAGGTTCTCTTTTAAACTGTATTTGATTAGATTATCCTAGACTCAAAAGTTCTGCAAAAGCACTGGACCATTGGCAAGATGTTTCATTTTGATAAAAAATATCTAAGATACAAAAGAGAAAGATTAAGTATTTGAGTTCTTTTTATGTATATTGTCTTATATTTCTATCACTTTTGATAATATATTACTATTATCTCTATGTTAAATTATGTCTATCATTAGTATATAATTGTTACTCTACTACTACTACACTACTAATGCTACTACTACTAGTAGTGATATACAACACTGTTTTCACTCAGGTCTATCCTCTCTAAATAGGAACTTTGGTGGAATTATACTACCGTGTTTCCCCGAAAATAAGACATGATTTTTCAGGATGCTCTTAATATAAGACCTACCCCCAAAATAAGTCTTAGTTAAGAACATCAGCCAGACAGATGCATTTAGTACCATATTTTCCTGAAAATAAGGCCTATCCAGAAAATAATGTGTCTTTTGGAGCAAAAAGTAATATAAGATCCAGTCTTATTTTGGGGGAAGCATGGTAATTATGGCAAATGTGTACTAATTGTTCTTAGAAATTAGAGGCAAATGTGCTGATTGCTGTTAGACAATACAGATGCAAGCTAAGCATTATTAATAAACAGTGACAAAGTCATAGGTTGATCTCAAAAAGGTTAGCTTAAGGTGGGCTTAAGTATAAAAACTGTATTGTTGAAGGAGTGGCCTTTGCACAGGCCCAATGGGAATGATCCCCCTGTGTCTTTTCTCCTGTGCAGAATAAAGCTTTTTAAAATCTCCGTCTCTGTATGTGTTTAATTGGGCATCACACACTAGACAGAACCAGCTTTCTGGGACCACACTGGAAAACCATTGAACAACTCTATCATGGTTGATGGTATTCTTCCTCACCAGCTGACAGCAGACTAATTTCCCAGCCTTTAGCCAGTTGCTAGGCAGCACTCCAGCAGAGTTTAAATTAGCCATACATCTCAAGTACCTCATCTCATGGAGAAATGGGCTTCTAATTTCATCCCTTTCCATATAAGAATAAATCAAGCAGTTCTTTCATACAAACTTATTGCTTACTTTTAGATGGCTACAACTGATCACCACACTAGAACCTTGCTCCTTATCCCTCCCTCCATCTGAACAACTAATCAGTGGAACAACTTGCCTCTAGAAGTTGTGAATGTTCCAACACTGGATGTTTTTAAAAAGATGTTGAATAACCATTTATCTGAAGTGGTGTAGGGTTTCCTGCCTAGGCAGGGGCTTGACTAGAAGACCTCCAAGGTACCTTCTAACTCTGTTCTATTTTATTATGTTCAGTTCTGTCCTGTTCTGTTCTGCGTTCTGTTCTGTTCTGTTCTGTTCCATTCCATTCTATTCTATTCTACAGACTCCATCTTAGATGCAGATACTCACTTTCAGGTAGGCTGAATACAAGTTGCACCATGACCCTCAACTCCTACTTCTGTTTTGGTGAACAACACAGGAAACAAACCTGTTTTTCTCCTTCTGGTTGTATGAAGATAAGCTATTGCTAAATGAGTAGGATGTTATTCTTCTTTGCAATTATTGGAAGAACAGTAATTCTTAATATACCCCCATAGATTTCTACCCATAAAACTCTTTCAAGATAAAATCTGCTTAAATAAAATAGGATTTATATCATAGATCCAAGTAACCCTCCCAACAGAACTCCAAGGCTGGCATAGTCCTCAAAGTACAGATTTATTAGGTCGGTCATATTGGCAAAATTTGGGAAACCCACTCTAAAAACCCCTCGGGTTCCCCCCATAGTTAAAATTGCAATTTTCCTCCACCTGCCCTGCAGTCCATCACATGGACCAATCACGTCACAGTGCAACATTTATCAGGCCTCAGACTCCACCTTTTTGCAACTGGTGGGAATGTTCTTGGCTCTCAGAGGAAAGAATTTTATTTAGGTTACAATCCCTTTCCTATCTCTACCTCTCCCCCCTTTCACTCCCACAGCTCGCCCTGCCTCCACTGTGGCAGCCCTGAAGATGCCAGGAGAAAAATGGCTCCAGGGCTGGCAATTTGAGCATTCCCTAGGGAGGCTGGAAGTACCACCTTAGCTGCTCATAAAACAAGGCAATTTCTAGGGACCAATGAAACTTAACTGGCCTCAAGTTTCTCTTTTGAGGCAATTCAAATCAGGTTAGCAAAAACATGCTTGATATTAAATTGCCCCAAGGTGTACCAGAATGGTACAGCTTGCTGATTTACTCCTAAAGACTTGGTGATATTATTATTTTTGTTTGGAAGCTACCAGCAGTTCAAGTTCTCAATAAACATTGATTTTTCATCTAGGAAGGAAGGTGAGAATAATGAATGGGCTGTTTCTCCTTCTGCTTCTCTTCTGGCTCCTGCCTTCAACTACTCACAAGATATTGCAAACCATTTGTGCACCAAACAACCCTTTGAGAACCGTGAAGGACTACTACAGATCTGGGAATCTCATTATTAGGGGGAATTTGCTCCTAGAAAAGTTATCTCTCTTTCAAGCACTGAAATTTAACTGTCAGCCATCAAAGATTCCAATTACAAGAAGGTATGTTTCACATGGAAGGGAATGGACTAGCGGATTGTCTCTCTTGTCTTGGATTCAGAGGCTCCATTCAGAAATTCTTGTTCTAATGATGCTTCCAAAATCTCCTCTGGTTCAGAAGCCTTGATGCTTTTCTAGATAAAGAGCCATCCTCATAAAATGAGATAGAATGTCCCAGTTTCATCAGGAGGATGATAAACAGATTAAAAAGTGAAGAAGACGGTACATGTTAGAAACTGTTCTGGCTAAGGAAAGAAGTTGACATATTAATTTGGAGAGAAATCATGAGAAAATCAATCTATTTACAAGGTGTGAATTGTAAAAAAACAGCAAATCCAGTTTTGGAATCCTCAGTGTTCTTTTGCCTTTAGCAAATCTGTCTTGTGGAGTATTTTGGTTCCCAAAGCTGAGAGAGTTTTTCAGACAGTCAAACTGCTAACACTTCCTTAGATATTTCTCCCATGGATGAACCATGGCTGTTGGTTCATCCATGGGAGAAATATCTAAGGAAACGTGGTATTTCCTTAGATATGTGGTATTTCTCAATCCTTCTCTACATTGGCCCTAGTTTCAGGGAAGTATCATCAATATAATTTTCTTCTTCACTTTTTCTTCTCCAAAGGCTCACAGCAAATGGATTCAACTCCTCAATGTCCAGGAGAACACACACACACACACACACACACATTCTCAAGGACAGGCAACCTCCAGCAACACATAAGAATAGAATACAACTGAAAGGGATCCTGGAGGTCTTCTAGTCCAGCCTCCTGCTCAATCATGGCACCGTTTTTCTAACATCAGCAGATTTCAGACCTCTGTCATTTTCTGTTGTGAAATTCCCACAAAGAGTTGGGGAAGTGGCATGATCTCATCGTTGAGGTAATTCCCCGTTAGGAGAATGAGCACATACAGGGAGACATAGTGAGAGTAGAGTTGAATAAAACACACACAGCACACCGATACATTGCATAGTAAATGTAGGTTTTTATTTCCAATAAATGTTTAAATGTCCAAGATAAGCAGTACAAGTCATTCACAGGTAAAACAGTCAATGTTCAGTTCAGGAATAATCCAAATAACAAAGTCCAGTATCAAAAAAACAGTTCAGTAACAGACTTACATCAACGATCAGTAACAGTCTTTAGTCTTTAGGAAAAACGGCAATACTCTCCAACAGAAGGAAACAGAGACTCACTGAGACTCAAACACACACTCCTAACAATCCAGGTTTCTGGCTCCATCTTATGGCCATTTGCGGAACCACACCCAATTACAGATTTAGTATCCTCTTAAAGGCATAGTATTAAAATGTCTATCCTAGTTTATATATTTCCAATCCAAATAACTGTTAGGTGACTTACACTTGTGTCATCAGTTCTTCAACCAACTGGTTTTCCCCAAATCTTCTAACCCTGGTTGAGGGTTCCATCTGGGGCCCAGAAGCAAGTGGGGAGAGCTGATAAGGAGCTTTAAAGCGAGTACATGGGTTGATGGGAGAAAGATAGAGAAAGACAATCCAAGAGCATCTTCTTTCCCTCTCTTATGCAAAAGGGATTGGAAAGAAAGTCCAAGGGAAGTAAACCTCAACAAACATCGTTCTTTATACAATAGTGCTCCAGGAGAAATAAAGCATTGCTGATATCAGAGAAGCAGCCAGAGAAGAGATGGGGAATGAATGAGTCAATTGGGATAGGAAAATCAAGTTGGAGAGATGGAAGAGGGTAGACCACTTGGGAACTGAACTGAATGTTAATAATTTAAACCTTTAGATGTTGCACATTTTAGCAGGAGAAAAGCAAAAAGGACCAATAATATTTTTTGTATTAGATTTCCTTATAGCAAAAACACTTAGACTTATATACTACTTCATAGTGCTTTGCAGCCCTCTCTAAGTGGTTTACAGAGTCAGCCTCTTGCCCCCAACAATCTGTGTCTTCTTTTTTCCCACCTCAGAAAGATGGAAGGCTGAGTCAACCTTGAGCCAGTCGGGAACCGCTGGCAGTGAGCAGTGAGTTAGCCCACAATATTGCATTCTCACTGCTGTGCCACTTTATTTTCCAAAATCAGGCCCCATAAGCCAATCACAATAAAACATAGTATATTTTAGTAATTTTATTTTTTTCCCCAGAAAAAGATCGTGTGTATTTGGGAATGTTCCAAAGCCAAAGGGCAAATGAGCATGGAAGTATTTAGAAGAAAATATCAACCAATTAAAGATGAAGGCCAGTTTGAGGAGAGGGGGCTGAGCAGGAAGAAAGGTGGGAATTCTGCAGTGTCAATCAAGCCCCCATGTCCATCCCTTTCAGCAACTCCTCTCTAGCCAGTGGTCATCCTTCTCCAGGCAATTCACAAGCCACCATTCCTGTCCTGTTCAGCTTCCAGGAAACTCACCCTGCAACACACCAGTGACAGCATCCCAAGTTCACTGATAAACTTTGTGATGATTCTGCTGCTGGTCCTTTATTTATCAGATTGCACCGATCTGATAAATGTGATTGTGACGCTGGACAGTGCACAGTAAAAGAAACAATAAACACAATTAACACAATATTAAACACAAATATAAATAAAACTATAGGAGGATGGGCCACTATGTTAACAGAATAACGAAGTTGGGAGGGACCCTGGATATCATCTATTCTATATCTGTGCGTTTGGTTTTTCTGGACTAAGTGCAAAACCTTATTTTTCTCTCTAGTGAATCACATTCTGTGGGATAGCCCCCAGTGTTTAAGTACGCCAAAAAAAAATTGGATTTTGAGCCTATATTCTAAAGCCATTCCCCCCAGCTTGATGTCATCTGCAAATTTGATAATTCCCCTTCTATTCCCTTATCTAAATCATTTATGAAGATGTTGAGGTCTGGACCTAAGACAAAAACATGGGGTGTCCCACTGCCCATGTCCCTTCATGTAGATATAGTTCCATTGCAGACCACATGTTGAATGTGCATACAAATCTATCTGCTGCTAATGCTTACCAAGAAGTAAGTTGTCATCTACTTTGTGAAATGCCTTACTGATGCCCAAGTACACTCTGTCCATGTAGTTTCACTGATCTGTTATTCGCTTTGTCAAAAAACACATGAACATTTTCCCTGAAATATTGCAGGGGTTTCTTGCTTGAGCAGAGGTTTGGACTAGAAGACCAAAACATTTTTAATAAAGGTTTTAAGCAACGATTGTCTTCCTTATTTACAGTTTTTACTGGGCTGTTGTATGCTGCCCAGAATGATTTTGCATGAAATGGTTGGCCGTATAAATTGGATCCATTAATCCATTCCATCCCTCATCTTGCGCGTATAACTAAGCCACTCATTACATTTAAACATAGGTATAATTGCTCACACTTCCTAGGGCACAACTGACTGCCATCGTGCCTCAGTAGTATTCAATCTATCTGAACATACTAGGGCACAGGCCAAATTCCATCTTGTGTGCAGGTGTTCACCTTCAAGTTGGTCAAAATTTCAACTTCACCTTAACTCTCAAATCCATGTGCTCTGTGGATTAGCAACAAGAGACACAAACATGTTTTTTCCCTATCTGATGTTCAAACAACATCTGTTGCTGAGTGGGTAGGACAGTAACTTTTCCTAATGTATCCCCTGAGGATTTCAACCCATGGAAAATCTACTTTAAAAATAGGCTCTGAGTTTTCCCAGTGGTGGTGGGAGGAACTTGCTTGTCTTCCAAAGAGATAACTCTGGAGTTCAGTGAGACTCAGCTGGTCTTCGTGTAAAGCATAACACAGGTAAGAGAAAGCATGACTGATATAATAGAAGTTTATTGATTGATTAGCCTTGCAACCTTATCATTAAAATAAAATAAAACACATGATCCAATTTTGGAATAAGACAGGATGAAACAAAGGGATAAAATACAAATGTGTTAATACAAAGAGGCAGCAGATAAATTTGCCCTGAAGTCATCCAGAAGATACAGAAGTTGTCCATTGTGCTAAAGCTCTGCTGAGATTTCCAATGTAATTCTGCTTCTGCACAAACTCTAATCTGGAAGGGAAGCTGACCGGAATGATTGGGCTGCCTCTCCTGCTGCTGCTGCTGTTAGTCTTTTGGCTCCTGCCTCCTTCTACTGCTAAGAAGTTTCAAACTGTGTGTTTGTTGCCAAAACATTTAAAGACAGAATTTGAATGGGAATTGTATAGTTCTGGTGATCTGATTATTGGAGGGAATTTGCCCCGGGTAACTTTGGTCACCTATGATATCCCAGACTTTCAAAAGAACCCATCTCTACTTCCTGAAGGAATTTTGTAAGTTTCACCTGGAGGGGGAAAATGTAGATGATTTCTTTCTCTTGGATTCAGGGCTTGTTCACAGCCAGGAGTTCAATCCTGACTGGCTCAAGGGTGACTCAGCCTTCATCCTTAAAAGGTCCGTAAAATGAGCACCCAAATTGTTGCGGGCAATATACTGAGTCTATAAACCATTCCATTCCATAAATCTAAGTGCCATTGCTACTGCTTTCTTAATAAAGAGCCAAACTTAAGAAAAAGGCGAGAATTCCCAGTCCTTCAAAAGTCTTCATCAGTTACACAAGTATATATTAGTGAAGAAGTTGACTTATAATATTAATATGGACAGAAAGTCATTGTAAAAAAAACCCTCAAAGACAGTTTCAACCCTTTTCCCATGTGAGATACTACCAAAAGACTCCTTAGTTTAGGAATCAATGGAGCTGATGAATAATGGTCCTTAGTAAATCTGAGCTGTGGCTCCCGCTGGAGTCTTTTGCTCAGACCTGAGGAAGCTGCTCTAAGAGAGAAAGAAAATGATTAGGGAGGAAGAGGAGCAATTGGGGAGGGAGGGAGAATAGAGGGGTATAAAATGATCTGGGATAAGAATGCCCTGGCTTTTCTCCATTCTCAGAAATCCACCCAAGTTGAATCAAGGAACATCCTTAACGAAGCCAAAACAGCCCAATGGAACTTCTCACTTACTGCTCCAAGGACACACAAAAAAGGCAAGGCCAACTCCACCAGCACACCAGATCTTTCCTATAATGTTCCCCACTCTTTTCCCCACTATAGACCCCTACTCATAAACTACCAGCAGTTCCTGGCCTTCATATTTGCTCTCATTCAGGTGAACAGGGAGCAGCTTCTCCTGCCCAACATCACCCTTGGCTTCCATATCCATGACAATCAGAAGACAGAGAGGAAGATTTTCACCTTCAGCCTCTCCCTGCTCTCCACAAGGGACCGAATGGTTCCAGGTTACAAATGTGACAGGCAGGACCCCCTGCTCTATGTCACTGGAGGTCTCAACTCCAGATCCCCAAGGCAGATGGCCTCCATCTTCAGCATCTTCAAGGTCCCACAGGTAAGAAGGCTTCACTGGACACAGTTTGGAGCACATGAACAATCAAAACACATACAGAAGCCAAGGATGAACATAACAGTGAGGTTGGATGGTGGACAAACCAGAGGTTTATGACTTAGACAATCCATCCTAAAGTTGAATTCATTTTTCTATTTTATATGTCAAGATACATTTTTGTATAACTGCAAAAAGATACCGACAGAATTCTAAAAAGCTGTGTTTGCCAAGAGGCATTCCTTCCTGACCTTCATAGAAGTTTGTCATCTTTCTGTGCCTTTCAGTGCAGTTTATTCTATATATCAGGTAGATGTTTTGTGCCCTTGACTTCTGACCTATCACAACCAGGTAAAACAGGGAACTGGTGGCTCTTCCTAAGAAGGGAAGAAGGTGAAGCCTGTGGGTCAGCCTGACTGGTGGGGCATTAACTACACAATGGGGAACCCTAAAGTCACCCTAAAACTTTAACTTTGTTTTTGAAAGAAGAATCTCACTTTCTCCAGCTTGGTGTTGGCTTTGAGTTCAGCCAAGGAGACACAAGAGTTTATCCTTCCTTCTTCCGGATCAATCCCAAGGAATCTGCTCAGTATGAGGGTTTAATCCAGCTGCTCCTGCATTTCCAGTGGAACTGGGTTGGGCTGATGGCCAATGAAGATGATGGTGGGGAACGTTTCATCTCATCTCTGATACTAAAGCTGAAGGAGAAGGAGATCTGCCTGGCCTTCACTGAAGTAATAAAATTTGAATTTTACAATGATCAAGGTACAAACTTTCATCACATTTTAAACACTTGGTCTAAAGGTGAAGTGATTATTTTTTTTGGACAGTACAGTAGTTTTGCAAATTTTCAGATAGTTAGGATGGCTGATGAAACACATACATCATTACTGAAAGTTTGGATCTTTACATCCAATTGGAAATTTAATGTGATGAGCACTGAATTTATGTTGCCACTTATACAACCTTATCATGGGGCCTTGCATTTTAGGGACCACACTGGGGATGTCTCAGAATTCAGCCATTTTCTCATGTCTTTAGACCCTTTCAACCCACAAGGGGACTTTTTTCTCCCTTTATGGTGGCAACTGATCTTTGGCTGCAAGATCTACAAACCAGGAGAGATCTTTGAACAGGGGGAGAATTTATGTACTGGAAAGGAGAAATTACAGAGCCTGCCATCTCACATGTTTGAAACAAGCATGGAAGGTGAAAGTTACAATATCTACAATGCCATTTATGCTGTTGCACATGCATTACATGGAATGCATGGATCCAGAGGGCAACCAGCCATGATGAGGCTTGGAAAGGAGATCTCAAATGTCCAGTCCTGGCAGGTAATCTCTGTGTTTTGTTAATCCAGCCCCTCAAATATTGGAACACTTCTACTTTGTCATTTTTATTATTACTAATACCTTTATTGTCAGGGTACAACATGTGTCCAATGAGATTGGCTGAGCCTCCCTTTGTGCACACACACACCTAACACAACTCACAGTGAAAACAGAAGTCCCTAATCCAGTCCTAATCTTATTACACTGTGTGACCTTGTTGCACAACGCGCCGGCCCTCCAAGTCTATCATACTAGACATGAAGTTATTTTCCATTCAGAAGTCTGATAGCCCATGGGTAGAAACTGTTCTTCAGCCTGTTGGTACAGCTGGCTCTACTTCTCTATCTCCTACCCAATGGTAGGAGAGTGAAGAAGTGCTGACTGGGATGTGAGTTGTCCCTCAGAATTTTCCTCACTTTTCTAAGGCAGCGAGCCCTGGAGATTTCATTTAGTGGTATCATACAACAGCCCACAATGTTTTGTTCTGTGCTCACTACCCTCTGTAATGTTTTTCTATCTGTGGCTGTCAAGCCAGCATACCACACCATCATGCTATATGTGAGGATGCTTTCTATTGTGGACTGGTAAAAGGAGGTCATCAGTTGTTGTTCCACTTTATTCTTTCGCAAGACCCTAAGGAAATGGAGTCTTTGTTGGGCCTTTCTGGCCACCTGGGTTGTGCTGATTTTCCAGGTGAGATATTTGCTGAGGTAGACTCCCAGGAATTTAAAGGAGGAAACTCTCTCCACACCGCTCCCCTTGATGTAAAGTGGGGCGGGTTCCTCTCTCTTCTTCCAGAAGTCTTAACACCATCTCTTTTGTCTTGCTGATGTTCAGGTACAAGTTGTTTTCTAGGCACCATGAGGATAATTTTTTAACCTCCCCCTTGTACACTGTTTTATCTCCACCTGTAATGAGAGCCAATATGGTAGTATCATCTGCGAACATAATGATCACAATGGATGGGTCAGACAATACATAATCATGTGTGTACAGTGTGTACAGGTAGGGACTGAACACACAGCCCTGTGGGAAGCCAGTGCTGAGTTTCAGGGAGGTGGATGTGACAGACGCAGCCCTCACTGTTTGTGATCGGTCCCGCCAAAAGGATTTGATCCAATTGCAGAGGGAAGAAGGAAAATCCAAGTCAGTCAGCTTTTCGATAAAGATGATCGGCAGGATAGTATTTAAGGCTGAGCGGTAGTCAATGAAAAGCATCCTGACATAGTTTCCGGGTTTCTCCAGATGGCTCCCTACAGAATGTAAGGCAGTAGCTATGGCATTGTCTGTCGACCTGTTCCCTCTGTAGGCAAACTGATGTTTGTCAAAGTCTGGTGAAAGGAAAGTCCTAAGGTCAGGGGTGCAATTCTTTTGATTCTACCTGTATGTGATACAGCGCAGTGGGGGGATTCAAAAATTTTTTACTACCGGTTCTGTGGGCATGGCTTGGTAAGCATGGCAGGGGAAGGATACTGTACAATCTGCACTCAGAGGTGGGATTTGCCGGTTCTCTGAACTACTCAAAATTTTCGCTACCAGTTTTTCATAACTGGTCAGAACCTGCTGAATACCACCTCTGATACAGTGGTTCTGGGATGATTTCTGCCAGCTCCTTTAGAACTTGGGGATTTAATCCATCAGGTCTCAGTGATTTGTATTCAGTAAGATCACACAAGTGTTCTCTTACTATTTTTTTTTACTTATTTTAACTTTTGTTTCTCGTCAATTTGGGCATCGCTTTCTTTGTAGGTTGGACTTTGGCCAGAGCTGCCTCTAGATCCCTTACTTTTTTGTCTAGTAGTTCACATGGCTTACAATTAATAGATGTGTAATTTGGGTGTTCTTCGCATACAAGCACATACATGGAACATATATTGCATAACACAATAAGTAGTGGTCACCTGTTCCGTGAGTTTGTTTCTTTTTGCTGGTCGTTTTAAGGGTAAAAAGTTTTATATCTTTTTTTCTATCCTGTTTTTGGTCTTTTTGTCCTTGTTTTTATACCTTGTTATTTATTTACAGTACTTGCTTACTGTTATGTTAGTTTTATTTATCCCTATTTTCCCTATATTTTTAAAGAATTAGGTCATAAAGGTCATAAACATTGCTTCTCTCCCCAGTTAATTTAACCATTTCTAAAATCCTTTGTTCCCTCATTGGATGTTGGCCTTTTGCTGGAAGTATAGATGAAAACACCACTTGTGTTCCTAATTCTTTGACTTTCTTCCCTAGCTTGTTATTGTTTTCAGATCCATTGTTATGTTATTGGTCCCCCACATGTAGGAGAAGGAGAAGAAATGCATAATAATCCATGGGGTTGATTGTTTTCCTAAGGTTCTCCATTGTATCTTTTATTTTTGCTCCAGGGAGACAACATACCTGCCTAGATTGATTGTTTGGTCTGTAGACCATAGTTTCTGTTCCCTAAGATTTTCAAGAAAAAGGTGTCACTTGAACTTACTGGTTAAATATCAGTATGGCGTCTCAAATCAGATTAAAATAGCAATATTTTAAAAAACAACAATAATACAGATTAAGTATAATGTTTGATTCAAAAGGGGTAAAAGGGAGTAGGAGAAATAAAAGAAACCAATTATATATAACTCCAACAACTCCCCCTCATTCAAGCAAAAGTCTATCGCTGCATCTCAGAAAAACAAATTGGTTTATTAGAACTTGCCATGTTGGTGCGTTGCTGGGTGCAGCCGGTACTCAATCACATCATACATTTCTCCCTTGACCCTGGTCTTTCCCCCACCCCCTGGATGTGACTTCTCCAATAGGCCACACCAGTCTCCAAGAGTCATCCATCATGCTCTCCAATAACTTTCTTATGCTCTGACTGCTGGGTTGCTGAGTTGATATCTAGGCATTTCAAGAATGCCTTGTTTTCCCCCACTCCCTTTCTCTGGCAGCTAAAAAGACCAAAGGAGTATCTTTTTAGTTGACACTAAGATTCATGGATCTCTGACCTTCCCAAAGGTGTTCAGAACTATTCAAAGGTTTCACCAGACGTGCCAATATGACATTCCTAATAAATCTGTACTTTGAGGAACATGCCTGCCTCGGCATTTTGATTGTGTTGGGTGTGTTACTTGGAACCCTGCCATTAACCTGACTCTAAACTCTAAATACTGACAGCCATCCCACATGTTTCATTTGCCATTTCTTGCACGGAACTGCTTGTTGTATGAAACCAGCCTCTGTCAACTTTAGCACACCACAACAGGATTCAATGTGGTCTGACATTTATGAAATTGTGGAGGTTTTTTTCTGCATCAAAGCATAAAGAATGGATCTCTATATCCACTGAAGTCACAAATCAGGGCAAGTGCTGTGAGGAAAACAAATTCTTAGAGGTATGGAAAGTGTTAGCAATTTCTGAATGTCTCTTTTCTTTCAGCTTCTTCCCTATTTGAGAAATGTCTACTTCAACAACAATGCTGGAGATGAAATCTACTTCTCAGAAAATGGACTGGGATCTACTCGTTATGATCTTCTCAACTGGGTTCTCCTCCCCAATGAATCTTTTGTCCCTGTGAAAGTTGGAGAAATTGTTCCTGGAGCTCCTGCAGGACAGGATTTCACCATCAACTCTGATGCAATTGTCTGGGCAAAAAAGGTGAGCTGGAAGGTCAAATAAATCCAGAAAAAGAGTCATTCTCTTCTGGGGAATTCAAAATGTTTCCCTTACTGGAAAAAAGGTTACTGAATCAAAAAATTGACAACCATTTTAGGAAAAAGCTGTTTTGCATGTAACTTATTTAAGATCTGATTTGTGATCGATCAAAAAGAATTGAGATCAGGAAGAAATTCTGCCTGAAACCCAGGATGCAAATAAAGCAGCCAAAAGTGGTTCCCATGGACCATTCTCATTCAGCTGGATCTCCATCACTGTTTCTTTCAGAAAAGCTATAGCTCAGTTCACAACCCTTCTTTTGCAGGTCAAGCCACAGTTCCAATCTCCAGAATCCAATAATCGGTTCAGATTGGCACTAGCTATAATCCCCCTGGAGCTTTTCTTGGTTTGTGTTACACTTCAGTTAACCATTGCTTTTGAAGATATTCTAGAGACAGAAAGAGAAATATGAAGAAATGAATAAGTGAAGCATTGCTGAAGATATCTACAGAATTTCTCTTTTCTCTTTTAGAAGGTGCCCTTTGCCAGGTGTGGCAAGAAGAGATGCCAGGCAGGAGAGAGGAGAAGAGTTCCAGAGGGCCAGCAGATTTGTTGCTATCAATGTGTCCCTTGTCCAGAAGGAACCATTTCCAAGGAGATAGGTAGAGTAAATTTTCAGTGTAGATCTATGTGGAGTTAGGAAGACATTCAGTAGAAACAAATATCAATTTTGTGCTCATTTTTGATAGATTGACATTCTTCAACAGATTCATGCTTTTCAGCTGTGTTTTTCTGTCAGTGCTATCAGTCTCCCAGGAGATAGACAAATCTGTTGGAGAAGAGGGAGGTACATCTGACAAAGTCTGCCTGCCCTTCCCTGGAAAAAAAATATCTGAATGAGTCCATGCAAAATGCACAAGCAACCCCCAGGATAGTCTATATTGAAGGATGTTTTGTTCCTTTTGATATTCCATGAGTATTCTTGATTTCAGATTCTGAAAGCTGTGATCCTTGCCCAGAAGAACAATATCCTAACAAGGACAAAGACCATTGCATTGCCAAGGAAATCCACTTCCTTTCCTATCAAGAGACCCTGGGATATGTTTTAGTGTCTCTCACTCTTTCTCTCGCCATGATCACCTTGGGAGTCCTGGCAATTTTCCTTAAATGGCATGACACACCACTTGTCAAAGCCAACAACCGAGATCTCACTTACATCCTCCTGGTCTCCCTCCTGCTCTGCTTCCTCTGCTCCTTCCTCTTCATTGGTCAACCTGGGAATCTCACCTGTCTTTTCAGACAAACTACCTTTGCCATTCTCTTTTCCCTTGCAGTTTCCTCTGTCTTGGCAAAAACTGTCATGGTGATTCTGGCCTTCGTGGCCACCAAGCCAGGGAACAGAACAAGGAAACTCTTAGGAAAACCACTGACCAACTCCATTGTCTTAGGCTGTCCTGTGATCCAAGCAGTTATTTGTGCCACCTGGATGGTAACTTCTGCCCCATTTCCCAACTTGGACTTCCACTCCTTGGTAGGAGAGGCCATCTTAGAATGTAATGAAGGCTCAGCTTCAATGTTTTACGCTGTCCTTGCTTACCTGGGTTTTTTGGCCCTTGTGAGTTTCACGGTAGCCTTTTTGGCTAGGAAATTGCCCAACAGCTTTAATGAGGCCAAGTTCATTACTTTCAGCATGCTGGTCTTTTGCAGTGTTTGGATCACCTTCCTCCCCACCTACCTGAGCACCAAAGGGAAGTCCATGGTGGCCGTGGAGATCTTCTCCATCTTGGCCTCTGGGGCTGGTCTCTTGGCTTGCATCTTTTTCCCCAAATGCTTCATTATCCTATTCAGACGCCATTTGAATTGTAGAGAGAATATAATGAGGCATAAGAATGTCTGATTTATGTGGGGATGGATGTTTAATTTTAACATTTTTGTGTTTGATTTTTAAAAAAAATAAATGATGAAATGAGAGAGGTGCTTTTTCATTAAGTAATTGGAAATCAAGTTATGTGCTAATCACAAATTTCCTTTTAATCAGCAACAAGACCCACCCTGCCAATTCTCCCCAGGGAGGCCCCATGATTAACTTGGAAATAAATCATAATTGCGTAAATATGTTGTTATTACTTTCCATCATGACTGTTGCCCTTTTTTAACAACGTCAGTTGCATATAATGAAAACTTATATAAGATGTTTGATAGATGGTATTTTGCGCCTGCAAGGTTGTCAAGGATGTTTAAAGATAAATCAGTTCAATGTTGGAAATACAACTAGATACCCAGATCATATTACCATATGTGGTGGGCTTCTGTAGAAGCCAAAAAATATTGGACAAAAATACATACATGGTTAGAAAAGAAGGTACAGCAACATCTTGACTGAAAACCTGAAATATTTTTGTTGGGGATGTTATGATATGACAAAGGAAGCTGCAAAAAATTGTTTTTTGAAAAGTAGCCTAACACCAGAAGATTGAACTTCATGACTGCTTCTCTACTAATGAATTAATTACATATTAATTTAAAATTAAAGAATTGTAAATATTGTATTTAAGTATATATGTAACGCTTGACACAAAACTGTTAAAATGTAAATTTTATATGTATTTTGAAAATAAATAAAATTATAAAAAAAACACACAGGAAGTTTTTGAAAATAGATTGGACAACCTGAGATGATATAGGTTTTCCTGCCTAAGCAGGGGATTGGAGTAGAAGACCTCCAAGGTCCCTTCCAACTCTGTCATTCTGTGCTCTTTTTATCTGCGTGATGGCATCAGAGAGGGAGAACTTTCTAGCAATCATCTTGCCTCCAGATATCAATTTTGAAGAGTGAAACAAAGGGAAAAGTGCACTTAATTATGTGCTGGCTGTGACCAAGCTGTTTAGTACTTCTAATATTGAAGGAATACCTTCAGGATAGAATCCCAGAGATTCGTATGTAATTAACTCATTGCAAAAATTCCTACTGGTTCGGCCGAACCGATAGTAAAAAAAAAAGGCTCCTCCAATCATCTGAGAGGAGAAAGAAGAGAAAAGCATAGGATTGGCCCTTCCATCCTCCCATATGCTTTTCTGTTCTTTATCCTCTCAGATGATTGGCGCTGCCGAGCCTCAGCTGATGTGCGGAAAGCTGCACGCATAAATAAATGGAACATGTGCTGGTTAGACAGTATATAGTTAATTTGGGAATGAGGGCTGTGCCCTTAAGGGAATGCTTCCTGGGAAATGTATTGAATGCCCCTTGGGAGATGTAGTTCATGTCACGTGGTCACATCTGTAATCCTGATTGGTCACTGAATTGACCTTTGGTTGGGCTGGGGGAGTTTGGGGGCCTTCTTACCAGGACCCCAGCATCATGCTGGAGTCTTCCTTTGGTATATCACTATGGGATGAAGATAACCATCTTTTTACAATATGGAGGCAACTATTGCGGCAAAGATTGGACGTTAGATGAATCTCTTTTTTTTTTTTGCAAAAGTTTTATTCAATTTTCACATATTACAGGAAAAAAAATCTTTTTTTCAGTGAACAGCATGATTCCAGGTTAACACATTTCCATTACAAACTTGATTTTGTTTCCTATTTGTCTTTCACATTTAATAACTTCTCTTAATCTTATTTTATATATTTTCTTTAATTTTAATCATCAAGCTTTTCCCATCTTATTTTATAATTTTCCCAATACATTGCTTAATCTATTTCTTTAAATCCTTAATGCATCATTATATATCTTCATATTCATTACATTTTATCTTCTTTTCTGTCAGATCAATTTACTTGAGATGATTTACGTTAGATGAATCTTGACGTAACTGTGAGTTATATTTGAGGATGCCTAGTACAATCCAATAAATGAACTTTGCATGGAAGCCTTTGTAGTGTTGCACTGCTTGTCTCTATATTCAGCCAGAAGATTAGAGACTTGAAAGAACAGGTAGGATCCCATTGCTGATTACATAACACCATATACGCATTCCTATTACCCGAGCCAATCCAGAGGTTTACCATGGGTGATGCTGTCTTTCCCACACCAGTTCACAATTCTGAAGACCTGGTTCCCAAGACTAACAGAGCAGACAAACTTTTATGATTCCAACTCCTTCTTGGACAACCTTCCTATAGAGTTTTAATTAACCTAATACCTTGAGAGGTTCTCCTGCCAACTTTTAAGTTGATATTTATTTATTTGTTTGTTTGTTTATTTATTTATTTATTTATTTATTTGTCGATCGCTTACAAGATCATAGGTATAAGTATATACATAGTTATGAATACATGAAATGGGTACATATAAGAAAAATAAAAGAAACAATCGGACAGGGATGGTAGGCATGTTGGTGCGCTTATGCTGCCCCCTACAGACCTCTTAGGAAAAGGTCAATAGTAGACAGTCTAAGGTTAAAGTTTTGGGGGTTTGGGGAAGAAACCACAGGTCAGGTAGAGCATTCCAGACATTGACCACTCTGTTGCTGAAGTCGTATTTCCTTCAATCAAGTTTGATGTGATTAACCTTGAGTTTGTATCTATTGTATGATCTTGTATTGTTATGGTTGAAGCTGACGTATTCATTGATAAGTAGGATATTACAGTATATAATATTATGTACAATACTTAGATCAGATCAAAATTCTATGCAAAGAGTTAGTGTGTAATTTCATCATCCGGCAAGTTGGTATTTATATAAAGTATATAGCACTTATTCCATCCAAGTGTTGGTATGATTGCCCAGACTTATTAGGGTACAATTGATTGTCAGATGCCACCATGTTCTATTGTCAATTGCCACCATGTCCACACCTATACCATCCAAACAAATTATGGAAGAAGCAAAACTCCATCTTGTTTGAACATGGTCAGTTTTACAAAATTCAACCCAACAGATTACTCTTAACAGCATCTGATCTGTGGATTATCAACAGGAGACCCAAACTCATTTTTCTCCACCTGCTGTATGAAGAGTAGCTATTGCTCAGTAAATAGGACAATTGCTTTTCCATGCAATTATCAGAAGAACAGCAATTTCTAATGTATCCCCTATGGATTTCTACACTAAAAAATCTTCCAAGATAAAACCTGCTTTAAATTAGATACTCTGAGTTCTCCCAGTGTAGGCAGGACATGTCACCTTGCCTTGTGTTGCAAAGAACCAACTCCAGGGTTTGTTGAGACTCAGCTGGCCTTAGTAATCTCTTTGGTCATAAATCAAACATAAGTAAGAGGAAGCATAATTGGATACAAATTTGCCTTGGGGCCACCCAGGTGGCACAGATTATCTCTCTTATGCTAAAGCTCTGCTGAGATTTCTAGTCCTCCTTGCAATTCAACTTCTGCAAAAAAAAAAAAAAAACCTTTTGATTTCTGATCTAGGAGGGAAGGTGAGAAAAATGATTGGACTGCCTCTCCTGCTGTTACTGCTGCTCTTGTGGCTCCTGCCTCCAACTATTGCTAAGAAGATACAAACTTTACAAACTATGAGATACTATTACAGGCCTGGTAATTTCATTATTGGTGGGAATTTTCCCCTGGAAACTATACATAAATTGAACTTCCAATCTTTTGAAAAAGACCCATCTCTACTTCTGGAGAATATTTTGTAAGTTTCACCCAGAAGGGAAAGGTGTAACTAACTATTTGGTTTGCTTTGTGTTCAGGGACTCTTTTCAGAAATACTTGTTCTACTGATGTTTGCAATGCCCTACCATAGTTCAGATCTCAATAAAGAATTGAATTCATTAAATAGCCTATAATTCTCCATCTTTCCAGAATTTAGGAAGCTAATAAACCACCAAAAAAGGTAAGAAGGACAACCCCTTGGAAATTGTGCTGGCCTTGTGAAGAAGTTGGCTTATAATATTAATTTGGACAGAAACTCCTGATGCAAAACTCAAAGATGAGGTCAACCCATTGACACTGTGGAGGAGTTTGAAGAAATTCCTCCATTTTGGAATCAAGATTGCTCGTGAATAATGGCCTTCAATAAATCAAAGTTCTGACCCCCACTGAAGTCTGGTACTCGGCAATAGTTACCAGATCAGAAGAAGCTGCTCCAAGAGAGGACCAAATGTTTTAGGGTAGAAGAGGAGCAATTGGGAAGGACTATACCCATTGGAGCAAAGTGAAGAAAGGAGGGACAATAGAGAAGTATAAAATGATGTGGGATATGGACAGACAAGATTTTCTCCTTTCTCTCAAGGCCACCAGATATTAATCAAGGAACAGCCTTAGCAGCAAAACAATTTGGGATTTTTTGCTACAAAGAATGTGGGGGGGCAGGATAAACTCTATCAACCCACAAAAGCTTTCCTTAAAATTTCCCCAATGATTTTCTCACCGTAGAGTTGTACCCAAGAACTACCAGCAGTTCATAGCCTTGGTGTTTGCAGTCAGAGAGGTCAACAAGGATGTAGTTTTCCTCCCCAACATCACCCTTGGCTTCCACATCTATAGCAATTCTCAGACTGAGACAGAGGTTTGCTCTTCAGCCTCTCCCTGCTCTCCACACAAGGCCGAATGGTCCCAGGTTACAAATGTGACAGGCAGCACCCTCTACTCTCTGTCATTGGGGGTCTCAACCCCAAATCCTCAAGGCTGATGGCTTCCATCTTCAGCCTCTTCAAGGTCCCACAGGTAAGGGGGCTTCACTGGATACATTGTCGGATAGACAAATAACAGAAGCACACACAGAAACCAAAGGTGAAAATAAAGTTGTTTGGGGAGGGAGCATATCTTTGTATTTTCTTTGTCAAAATATGGTTTTATAGAACTTAGAAATGATAGATAAGATAAATCTGAAAGGCTATATTTTCCAAGAGGAATTTCTTCTTTTCCTAAAAGTGTAATCATCCTTTTGGTGCAGTCTATTCTCTGTACTAAATTGAAGTATAGTTCCCTTGCCTTCTGACCTGTCACGACTCGACGGAAAAA
>NC_141990.1:315012618-315021031 GCF_049901715.1 Pseudonaja textilis | reverse complement strand
CGGGTTCAGTCAGCCTCCCTGAACCCATGGTCAGATTGAATGTGGGAGGCAAGCCAGTTACATTCTTAGTGGATACTGGAGCTACCCGATCAGTTTTAACCCAACCCTTAGCGCAGGCATCCCGTGAGACTATTAATATTCAGGGAGCGACAGGGACAACTTTACAACGTCCCTTTCTGGAGCCCCTCGAATGCACCTTAAAAGAGCAGGCTATAACACACCAGTTTGTTTACATGCCTGACTGCCCAGTCCCATTATTAGGAAGGGACCTGCTCTGTAAAATGAGGGCACAATTATCCTTTAATGAGGATGGTTCCATGAACCTGGGGTACGGAAAAGTAACCTTGTCGGTACCTTTGGAAGAATCCTGGAGGCTTATGGTAGCGAGGAATTTGGGTGCGCTGATAAGGAAGTCTGGAGGCAGTTTAAGGTTCCCTATTTGTGGGCGGAAGATAACCCCCCTGGTTTTGCAGCACACCATCCACCCATTCTAATTGAGGAAGTGCCTCTGAAAGTTCCTGTGAGAATTCGACAAAGGGCATACCCTCGCCACATTATGCAAGCTATCCAGGATATTATTGACTTATATTTAGAACATCATATCCTGGTACCTACTGAATCGCCCTGGAATACCCCCATATTGCCAATTCCAAAAGGGGATGGTCGGTTTCGCCCTGTTCAGGATTTGAGGCCTGTAAATTTAGCTACTATAACTATCCATCCGGTAGTTCCCAATCCCTATGTCATATTGGGACTTATCCCTCGGGAGGCTCAGTGGTTTTCTGTTATAGACTTGAAAGACGCCTTCTTCACCATCCCCATACACAAGAAAAGTCAGCATTTATTTGCCTTTGAGTGGGAAAACCCTAATACTGGTAGGAAGCAGCAATATACCTGGACCAGGCTGCCTCAAGGATTTAAGAATTCACCTACACTTTTCGGTGCAGCTCTGGCCAGGGATCTGGAGGCTTTACACGTACCAGCCCCAGATGTGGTTTTACAATATGTGGATGATTTATTAGTAACAGGATATGCAGAGGATGCGTGTTGGCAAAATACAGCTGATTTACTTTCACTACTGCAAGATTTGGGCTATAAGGCTTCTAGGAAGAAAGCACAGTTAGTTCAGCAAAAGGTCAGGTATCTGGGTTATGACATTGAGCAAGGGAAGAGGACGTTGGGCCACGAGCGGAAGGAGGCCATATGTCAACTTCCTGTTCCAACCAACAGAGAGAATTACGAGGGTTCCTGGGTGCGGCTGGTTTCTGCCGCATCTGGATTCCCAACTTTAGCCTAATTGCAAAACCGCTCTATGAAGCTACGAAAGGGGCAGAAAGGGCCCCCCTCTTTTGGAGTAAAGAGGAAGAAGCTAGTTTTCAGTCCCTTAAACAAGCCCTCCTTCAAGCTCCCAGTTTAGGTCTCCCGGATTTGGAGAAACCATTTCAGTTGTTTGTTGACACTAAGCGAAACGTTGCAATAGGCGTCCTCACCCAGATGATGGGAACATGGCACCGCCGGTAGCATATCTCTCTAAGCAACTAGATAATGTAGCCAAGGGATGGCCAGCCTGCCTTAAAGCAGTGGCTGGCACAGCAATCTTGACTCAGGAAGCAAATAAGCTAACCTTTGGTCAACAATTGCACATATATACACCACATGCCCTTAAGTCAGTTCTAGAGATGAAAGGCCACTTGTGGTTAACAAACCCACGGATGCTTAAATACCAAGGCCTTCTGACCCATAATCCTATGATTACCCTCTCTCAGTCTACTACATTAAATCCAGCCACATTATTACCTGAGCCTGAAATAGTAGTAGAGCACAATTGTGTTCAGACTATTGAGGAAACTTATGCTAGTCGTCCTGACCTGAAGGATGTTCCCCTTCCCGCCCCAGATTATACTCTGTTTACTGATGGTACCAGCTACTTACAAGAGGGAGTGAGAAAAGCGGGATATGCGGTGGTCACACTGGATGAGGTCTGGGAAGCAAAGCCACTCCCTCCCGGAACTAGTGCTCAATTAGCTGAACTACATGCCCTCACCCGGGCTCTAGAGCTAGCCCAGGGACTGGCAGTGAATATATACACGGATTCCAAATACGCTTTCCTCACAGTCCAGGTCCATGGAGCTCTGTATAAAGAAAGGGGATTAATAACTGCAGGGGGGAAAGAGATAAAGTACGGCCCCCAGATATTGCGGTTACTAGACAGTGTGTGGGCTCCGAGCAAAGTAGCAGTCATGCACTGCCGGGGCCACCAGAGGGTGGTGACAGATATACAAAGGGGAATGAGAGAGCTGACAAATTTGCACGTGAGGCAGCCCGATTAGACTTTGTTCCCCTTGAAAAGCATCTTGCCATATGGGTGCCCGATGCTCATCCCCAACCCCATTACTCGGAGGAGGATAGGGACCGGCTAAAGGCACTCGAGGCACACCAAAAAGGCCAGTGGTGGGTCTTACCAGACAAGAGGGTGTATATTCCTGCTCATTTGGCTTGGGATGTTGTATGTCAGTTACATAAGCAATTGCACCTAGGTAAGACTGCCCTCACAAAGGCGCTTAGGAGGGAGGTATATATAGATAGAGTTAACAGCATAGCAGCTAATGTATGTGCCCGTTGTGAAATATGTGCAGCCAATAACCCCAGGCAAGGCCCGCAGCCACCAATGGGCCACCAACCCCGAGGCTGTTACCCCTTCGACTCTTTGATGGTGGACTTCACCGATATGCCTCGTTGTGGCCCTTATAATGCACTGCTGGTTATTGTCTGCACATATACGGGCTGGCCAGAATGTATACCTACACGTACAAAGAAGGCCACTGAGGTTGCTCGAGCATTACTTCATATTGTAATACCAAGGTATGGGTTACCCTCCCGGATCTCTTCGGACAATGGTCCGGAGTTTATTCACAAGGCAACACAGCAGCTAGCAAAAGTTCTAGGTATTACATGGAAATTACATTGTAGTTTCCACCCCCCTTCGGGGGGCCGGGTGGAAAGAATCAATCGAACAATTAAGGACAAGCTGGCAAAGATATGCCAGGAGACACATCTCAAATGGACCGATGCCTTGACTCTAGCCCTGGTGGCAATACGTTGTGCACCACGCAGGGATATTTCGGTCTCCCCTTTTGAATTATTGTATGGCAGGGTTCCTAACTTGGTTAGGTTTGATATGCATGACATCACGAATGTATCTGATGTTATTAGGTTACGACAACTTAAAGCCCTAAACGAAATTATCCATAAATTACAGGAATATGTGTTAACATGTAAACCTCAGGTTTTGGTAACTTCCCCCCACAACATACGTCCAGGGCAGGAGGTTTGGGTTAAGGATTGGAAACGGGAAACATTGTCTCCCAAATGGAAGGGCCCCTATGTTGTGGTTATGTGTTCTCCCCTTGCTGTTAAGGTAGCAGAAATTAAATCGTGGATTCATTGGTCTCGGGTTAAATTAGCTGCGCCTGCCTGCTGGAAAGTCGAATCTCAGCCTGACCTTCCACTCAGGTTGACCTTTAAAAAGGTGAAGAGGACTCTCTCCCCTAGTGGTGACACTCCGGAAGCTGTCCCTCTACCTACGGGAGACGAAGAGGAATTGCCCTCCCCTAGTGGTGACACTCCGGAAGCTGTCCCTCTACCTACGGGAGGCGAAGACCACCAGACCCTTACTACTCCTATTTCGGAGAGTCTCCCCTGGCGGCTTAGGTCACGTGCTAGACTCCCCTAATACGGGGAATTGGGAAAAAGGGAGAGGGGAGGACAGTAGAAAATGGAGCCTCGTCAAAGGTTAAGGGAAACTGCTTGTATCCGAAGGGGTCTTATGCCATCTGTCTGGGTTGTAACCATATTACTGGTATTAAGTGTGGTGATTAATTCATTGTATCTTTACTCAACGCTGATAAAGGGAAAACCAGCCCAAGACGATCCTTTACCCCAAGAGATAGAGCAGTTGGAGGAATGGTATTCTCCTGACCCTTTTTATGATGAACCTCCCCCAGTTATAAACCCCAGGAAAACGGAACAATGCGTTGATTGCTTCCTGGTTCGTAATACTGGGAGACACTTTACATATACCAACACTAGGCCTCCAGGTTGCCATATCACAAGTCTCCCACAATGTGAATACCAAGGGACGAAATATTGGCAATGTGTACAAAATGAAACATTAAGATGTTACTTTCTCCGTTCCCCATGGGTCCCTGTCCGCCGCAATCGGGTACCCCGTACCCTGAAATCCCTTCATAGAGACCAGAAGTGTAACATCCATGTGGAATGTAAGGATGGAAAGGGGGGTCTTAACTACAGGGTAGGAAAGCCCACAATGTGCACAGACTTCACCCTGCCACGATGTAAACATACCACATGGTCTCCTCCAACCTCTTGTAATGGTACTAAGTGTACAGGGGCAATGAGGGTTGAGATATTTGTCAATCGTTGCCAGGGGAAGCAGGGCCTGGTTTGTTATGTAAATGACAGAGCAGTGCCTACCCCATCTTGGAAAAATCCTAAGGAATATCAAACCCAATCATTATCAAAGAACCCCGGGTTTTCTGGCCAGCAAGGCCAGAATAAGAAAATGGGGATGAACCTCCCTAAACTATCCCATACCCCTCAGTGCCCTAACAATTGCACGGTATGTTTGAAAAAAGTGTTGAGGGGAAGGGAAATCCGGACTACCCTGGTATACCATACCCATTATAGATGCTCGAGTATCCCCGTTCCATGTTGCTATAATGATACTTGGTATTCTGTCTGTCCCTATAAGAATGAATGTTATGATCCAAGGGTGCAACCGGCCCAGACATGGCTGGTCGTTAGAAGTCAGGGAGATCAAAATGGTCCTATAATTGCCCAGACGAGGATCCACACGTCAAGTAGCCCCGCTACTGTATTGTTTGACATTTGTAAAATAGCTCAGTGGCCCACCTCCTGTGGGACTTCTCTATCATGGCATAGAACGTATTCTGAATCAGATATTTATATCTGCCCATATCAGCATCCTGGTAATAGTGGAAAATGGGACTGTAGTAGCAATGTAGGTGAAAGGTTCTGCCCTTATTGGGGATGTGTTCTCTGGGCCACCTACACAAATTCTGGGAAAGGAACAACTCTATCTATCTCACGGGCTCTTCAATCTAATGATTGTACACTTTACAATTGTAATTGGGTAAATATCACAATTCCCAATCCTCAGATATTCATACAAAAATACGGCCCGACATTGGGGATCCGGATGTATGCACAGGGAACGGATCCAGGAGGTATTATCCACCTGTCGGTCGAGACTCGACAACATGCCACTAAATCGCACTCAAGGTACTTCTCTGAATTCTGGCAGGAGGTAGATATAGAATTTCAGCCATCACAAGATGCACGCAATCTTTTTCTAGAGCTGGCTTCCACAATTGCTCATACATTTAATGTTACAAATTGCTATATTTGTGGGGGGACTAAGATAGGTGATCAGTGGCCATGGGCGGCTCAGGAGTGGAATTATTCAATACCATATAATCTCACAGCGATGCCCCCACACCAATCCCATTCACGCTGGGAATTATCCAATCCTATTGTTGCTCATTGGTGTCTGGCCAACTCAGAAGGGAAGGGCCCCTTGGTAGGGGAAACAGATTGTTTGGAGGTCCATAAGTGGAACCCCTGCACAAAATCTTGGAATTATTGGCCAAACAATACCAACCGTTTTTGGGCAGATCACATTTCCTTGGAAAATATTACTGAGGCTCCTCCTGGGGTACACTGGATTTGCGGTGAAGTGGCTTATAGTTCTCTTCCCTCCAATTGGAGAGGTACTTGTACTCTGGGAATTATAAACCCTTCCTTTTTTATGATGCCATTGGATGTACCCCAAACTGTTAATGCTGATTTATGGCGCAGCAGAAAATTGCAGGCTGATTACAAGATAGGTAATTGGAAGGACGATGAGTGGCCGCCACAGAGGGTGGTCCAATACTATGACCCTGCATCGTGGGCAGAAGACGGATCTTGGGGGTACCGCACCCCTATATATATGCTCAACCGCATTATCCGATTGCAGGCAGTTCTTGAGCTGTTAACGAATGAATCCGCCCACGCCTTGCATACTTTAGCCACTCAGCAGAGGAAATTTAGGGATGCCATCTACCAGAATCGGTTGGCACTAGATTATCTCCTGGCAACAGAAGGTGGGGTATGTGGGAAATTCAATTTCTCCAATTGCTGTCTTGAGTTTGATGATGTTGGAGAAATTGTTGAACAAAGTGTTAGGCGAATGCAAGCATTGGCCCATGTTCCTGTTCAGAAGTGGAAAGGATTCAATCTTGGAGAAATGTTTGGCTCCTGGTTTCCAAAATTACCTGGCTTCCAAGCTATTATTGCATTTGTAGGAATCTTAGTTGGGGCCTGTGTCGTCCTGCCATGCGTAATACCCCTCTTAATACGTACTATCTCTCGTTCTGTCTCGTTGTTAATTGAAAAGACAACTACTGAAAAGGTAATGGCTCTTATGGTAAAGGACCCTGTCGGTGTTTATGAGGAACTCTTTCCCCTATGTCCTCCTTCCCGGGAATCTGAAACTACACAATAAATCTACGATTTGGGTGAAGTTTCAAAGGGGGGAATGAAGAAGGACCAGAGAAGGAATATATTTTATATAAGTTAGCTAGCTCCTGAGCATATTATAACTCTCTGATCTATAGGTCATAGGGACAGAGGGCAACTCTGTCTGTGTTACGCTAAAGAATTAGGAAATCTATTTAGAGGAAGTAACAATGTATTTAAAGTTGAAGAACAAGGAAGCTGCAATCAAGGGAAGGTCATGGAAGCATTTTTCGTAAGTGTAAGATAATGGCAAAAGATAAAATATATTTACAAATATCCTGTCTTCTTTACCACATCCTCTTTCTTATGTTTTGTTCCCAGGACAAAATATGTTTTAGGTATTTTGTAAGCATAAAATCTATATTTGGTAAATAGGTTATAGGTGAACGCCCAGGCTTGGGCTGAAATCATCATAAAGTATAAAAGAACTAACCCCAGCATGTAATGGGGGTTCAGAATTTGTCATGTTAATGCTCTGAACGCTTTGCGCAAATAAACCTGAATTCTTCCACCTCTCGTGGTCTCTTGTTCTGTGTTGAAACCGAGACTGCTGCAACAACTTTACTATTCAACGAGGTCCAATATTTTAGCCTTTGATGCAGGAAATTCTGATGAATTTCAGATCAGGAACCTATTAGGACCATTTTGAATCTTGCTCTGGGCTGTGGTTGTCACAGAAACAGAATCACCATATTGGAAGGGACATTGGAGGTCTTCTGTCCAACCCCCTGCTCAAGAAACAGACCCACTACAGTTTTAGATAACTGGCTATCCTGTCTCTTCTTAAATGACTCCAGCAATGAGGCAGCCACAACCTCTATCGGTAAACAGTTCCTTAAGAAATTTCTCCTAAGTTCTAGGTTGCTTCTCTCCTTGGTTATTTTCCATCCATTGTTAATGAGAAGCTCTTTTCAAGTAGTGAGCTGAGTATCACAAGTGAAAAGATGACCCGGTCTCTGATGAATCAGAATGGGAGGACGCAGACATTTAATCAGGAACCAAAGAAATTCATATGGGGAGCTTCCAATCTAAGTGTCTATGGACTGATTTAAAGCCACAGAACTTACTTGCCATGACTGGACATCTGTGACCCTCTTTCCAAGCCTCATCATAGCTGGCTGGGCTCCGAATCCATACATTGCATGTAAAGCATGTGCCAGAGCATAAACAGCATTGTAGATATTGTAACTTTCTTCTGTCATTCTTTTTTCAAAAATGTAATTGGGCAGATTCTGCAGATTCTCCTTTCCTGTACATTGTTTTACCCGCTTTGGAGGGATCTCTCCTGATTTATGGAACCTGCACTGAAAGACATCTTCCCACCATGTAGGGAGAAAGACATCTCCTTGGGGGTTCAAGGGGTCTAAAGATAGGAGGAAGCGGTTGAATTCTGAGACATCCCCAGTGTGGTCCCTGAAATGCAAGACTCCATGGAAAGCCTTTAGAAATAGCAATATGTCCTCAGATTCCACCACACTAAGTTTCCAATGGGAGGTTAAGATCCAAACATTGCTAAATGATGTGTCGCTCGATTTTTTATAGAGAAACAAAAATGTCTGTACAGTTGAACTACAATCAAAGTCTCCAAAAAGAAGAATTACTTCCATTTTGGACCAAATCTCCAAACTGAGAACTAACTGTTTCACTATAATCGGAAAATCATGTGATTTGAACATTTCAGAGAAGGCCAGGCAGATCTCCTTCTCTTGAAGCATTGGTGTCAGAGTTGAGATGAAATGTTCTCCCCTGTCATCTTCAGGGGCCATAAGCCCAACCCAGTTCCACTGGAAATGCAGGAGCAGCTGGACTAAAC
>NC_141990.1:314940997-315012518 GCF_049901715.1 Pseudonaja textilis | reverse complement strand
AATGTTTTTATCATTCCTGTAAGGCTGGAATTGAAGAAGCCATTATACGAATGTCCAATGGTAAAGAGAATGTGTTGTCATTTCAATATAACATTATATTGTTATAATTATATTGTTACAATATAATGTTACAACAATATAGTATATTATAATATAATATAACAATACAATTGTTGCCATTACAATATAATTCACTTCTTTCTTGATTAGGATCTTGGTCCAGAATTGATATTCTCTTCTCAAATCTCTTACTGCATTCGGATCGGGGATGGTTTCCCCTGCATCTGGCACATTGGTAGTTGGATTTGCGACCCCGCTGGTCCCGTTGCTCATGTTCTGACTGGAGCCTGTGGACTTCTTCTTCCTCGCTGTCTGAGGATGACTCGACGTCTTCGTGATGGGTGGTTGATGTGTAGTTGTCTGAAGGTTTCCCAGCATCGTTGGTGGGTTGGCGGTTGGTCCCGCTGGTTCGATGCATTCGTGCTGCCGATTAAGGAGTGGCTTCGGCTGCTATGGCGTCTGCTATGGCATCTGCAAGCAAGATGTCTCCCTTGGCCATAATCTTGCTCTGGACGGTTGGGTCTCTGAGGCCAAGGACGATGCGATCTCTCATGGCTTCTTCGAGGTTGGCGAAGCCACACAAACCACCCAGGTTCCTCAGGTCTGCCACAAAATCTCCAATGCTCTCACCTTCATGTTGGTCCCTCTGGTAGAAGTCATGCCTGTGAATGAGAGTTGGCATGGCTGGGGCGTAATGGTTGCGCAGGATGGGAACAAGGGTGTCCCAATCCATGGTTTTAACTTCAGCTGGCTTGGCTAAGGCTTTAGCCATCTTAAAAATGGGTGGTCCACAGTGGGTTAGAAAAACGGCTCGTTTCTTGCTGGGCGTGGCACCTTTGAGGTTGTTGGACTCCAGGAACATTTGAAATCTGCCCATGTATGAGTCCCAATCTTCGCTAGCTGGATCAAATGGTGCAGGTGGTATAGCGCTGCTGGCCATGTCGCCGTCATTGCGCTCTGTCAGCCACGTGCTCCTTCGGCTAGCTCAATTCAATAGCTTCTGTTGCCTCCGCATCCCATCCTCATCGCCAGTGTTAAATCTGGGAGGACGGTTCAAGAACGGAGGCAAGACTCAGATAGCAACAACAGCTCTTTATTTGTGACTTCAGATCTGAGCAACTAACCGCAGCCGCAGCAGCCCTTTATATAGGGCTGGCTGTGGCTAGGCAGCCAATGAAGGCGATTTGAGTTTGCCGCTCTTGGCAGGGCCAATTGCGGCAGCCCGTTTACTGGCCAATCGCATCAGTCTATGGTGACCAATCACGATCGGCTTTCAGCGGGCCAATCAGAATTGCAAGCTACGAGCCTGCTAGTCCGGAACAATAAGGAATCCTGAAACTTTCAGATTTGAGTTTCCATAGATGTGCCAGTTACTATCCGAATAAAAGGAACTTCTGATAGAAGTCTGTCTCAAGTTATTGGGTGAAATGGAGTGTTGCTGGAATGCTGATACATGGATTCAAAAGAGGAATCAGCCTAAACTCTCTATGTAGCCACAGATGGATTAAATCCAGTCCCTCTTGAATTCCATTGACCATTATCTAACACCAAGATAGTACTAACAGTTCATTTATTACCTTCCTATGGATTGGCATCAGAGTTGGTATTCAGCAGGTTCTGGAGAACCAGTAGCGGAAATTTTGAGTAGTTCATAGAACTGGAAAATGCCACCTCTGACTGGCCCCATCCCCATCTATTCTCTGCCTCCCAAGTCTCAGCTGAACTGCTGGGTCTTCTTTTGTTGTCCTGCACAGGAGAACAGAGCTGGAAAGCAGGTTAGTGGGGTGGGGAGGGAATGTGGATTTTACAGTATCCTTCCCCTGACATGCCCACCAAGCCACGCCATGACCACCACGCCACATTCACCAAGTCACACAAGGTATTATAAAGGGTTGGTAACATTACATGTGACCTTGATTTTATCCCTCTGTTGATGCAACCTGGGTTTAAACCATGACTGTCCCTCCCCATCAAATATCCTTCATGCACTAAGAAAAAATCTTTGAACAATAGCTTGGTCAGTTGGTGGTTATACAGCTGAATATCATCTGTATACGAATGATACTCGACCTTGACTGAGAAGGCCTTATAGAGGCACACTGAAAGACATTGGATTGAGCTCAATATCTTCCCAAAAACCAACATTGAATGGAGCAACCATGAGATGAAGGAGAGAATCAAAAGATTAGAAACTGCTACTCCAGATCTAATTTCATCCACTGCCATGTCATTCCACCCAAGCATTGGCACGACTACTCACAGTTACAAGGGTACAACTGATTCTCATTTGCCACCAAACCCCATTTGCACTCATACTAGCTGACCAACCATGGCCCAGGCCAAACTCTGTTTTTTTCTTATCTTTTCCAGTATCTTCCCAGGTATTGATATTAGGCTGGTTGGTCTATAGTTTCCTGGGTCTGTTTTTTCCCCCCTATGGTCCAGGCCAAACTCCATCTTGATCTCAGGTGGTCAAATTCACAACTTTAGCATGACTCAATCTCCTCTGGGCATTACAAGAAACACAAACATGTTTTTTTTTCCATTCTGGTATATGAGAAGCTATTGCTACAAGGATAGAAATTGTTTTTCCTTGCAATCATCAGAAGTAAAGTAATTCTTAATGTATCCCCTATGGATTTCTAGATACAAAAACCTCCAAGCTATACAAATATGTCTGAGTTCTCCAGATAGGGGTAAAAGATGAGACCTTAGCCTGTCTTTCACAGAGCTCACTCCTGGGTTTGAAGAGACTCACAGCCCAAACACAGGTAAGAGGAAGCATGGTTGCTGTAAATTTGTCCTGGGGACCTCCAGGAGGAACAGGAGGTGTCTGATCTGCTAAAGTTCAAGTAATATTTCATGAACAACCTTCAGATGGGTTTCTGCATAAACCTTTATTTCTGCCCTAGGACGGAAGGTGATAAGAAAGACTGGGCAGGGGTTATGCTACGTACAACTATGTTGGTGTTGCTGCTCTTCTGGCTCCTGGCTCCAACTACAACGAAGAGGCTGCAAAACATGTGTGTGTTCAGGGATTATATCCCATTAGATCAAAGCTACTATAGGCCTGGTGATCTCATTATTGGTGGGAATTTGCCATTGGGAGGCAGTTTGGAACCTACGGTCCTTCACTTTAATACATCAAATCTTCCTTTACATAATGGGTAAGTTTCAGCTGGAGGACAAAGATATAGATAAAAGGTCTCTTTGCTTTAAATTATAGGACCTCTTTCAGAAATACTTCTAGTATTCTGCACTGTCCTAATGTAGTAGATATCTTCTGCTTCTCTCAATAAAATAGCAAGCTCCTAAAATAGGCTGGAATTCTCAATCTCTTCCTCATGAATATGATAAACAACAAACATGAAGAGTACATTAGAAGATGTGCTGGCATAGTGAAGAATTTGAATTTCAATATTAATCTGGACAGTAATTCCAGAGTTCAGGAGTTACGAAAATCCCTCTCAGCTATGGAATCAGCATTGCTCATGAACAATGGCCTTCAGTACATCTATGGGGTGACTCCCACTATAGTCCTGTGCTCAGAAATATTTACCACCCCTGAAGAAGTTGCTTCAAGAGAGACCCTAAATAATTAGTATGAAAGAGGAGTAGTTGGGAAGTATTACAACCATTGGAGAAAAATGAAGGTGGGAGGAATAATAGAGGGTATAAAGGAGCCCATTATATGGATGGAAAGTCTTTTCTGTTTTCTGACAAAGCCATTCAGGTTTAGCTGAGAAAGATCCTTAAAAAAACCCCAAACCCAATAAAATGTGGTTGTTGCTGCACCAACCCAAACACTGAAGCAAACTCTACAAGCAAACAACCTTAACTGTAATACTCCCTGTATTTTTCACACTATAGACTCATCCCCGGTAACTACCAGCAGATCCTTGCATTGATGTTTGCTGTCTCCCAGGTCAATAAGGATTTTTTTCTGCTCCCCAACATCACCCTTGGCTTCCACATCTATGGCCATTTCCAGAGGGAGATATTTATTGCCTTAAACAGCCTCTCCATGCTCTCCTCACAAGGCCAAGTGGTTCCAGGTTACAAATGTGGCTGGAAGGGCACTCTGTTCTCCATCATTGGTGGTCTCAATCCCAAATCCTCGAGGCAGATGGACTCCATCTTCAGCATCTTTAAGGTCCCACAGGTAAGAGAGCTCTCTTGGATACAATATGGAATAGACAGAGATCAAAAGCAAAGAGGTAGAGGTTGGGGGGGGGCACATCATGAGCATGTGACTCTTAGTTAATTCTTTATGAAAGGGTGGCCATCGTTTTATTGCCATTTATTTTCTGCATCAGGTTGTTAGTTTTTCTCTTGTATTCTGATGAACCTCAATCAATAAAAATGTTTAACTGGTGTAACTGGTGTAACTGATAGCTCTTCCTAAGATGGGGGCACATCATGACCAAATGACTCGTAGTTAATTAAATGGTGGCCATCTTTTTATTGCCATTTATTCTCTCTATCAGATTGTTTTTTTCTTTCTTCCGATGTAGCTCAACCTATAAAAATGTGTAACTGGTGGCTTTTTCTAAAACGGGAAGGAGATTAACCTTGCTACTCTACATGAGTCAAACTGACTGTTGGGGCCATCGACCTCACAATGCTGACCCCTAAAGTCAACATCAACTTTTACTTTGTCTTTGAAAAAACAATCTCTTTTTCTCCAGCTCGGTGTTGGATTTCAGGGAGAGAAAAGAGTTCATCCTTCCTTCTTCCGGATGAATCCCAAGGAATCTCCTCAGTATGTGGGTTTAGTCCAGCTGCTCCTGTATTTCCAGTGGAACTGGGTTGGGCTTCTGGCCCCTGATAATGAGAGGGGAGATGGTTTTGTCTCAACTCTGAAGCCAATGCTCCAGGAGAAGGAGATCTGCCTGGCCTTCTCTGAAAGCCTGAAATCAGACAATCTTGAGATTATAATGAAAAAATTACTTCTCAATTTCCACACTTGGTCAAAAACTAAAGTCATTCTTCTGTTTGGAGATTATCATTGTACTTCAAGTGTACAGACAATTATTTTTCTCTATGAAAATAGGAGAAACATAACATTTCAGAATGTTTGGATCTTAACCTCCCATTGGAAACTTAGTGTGGAGGAATTTGAAAACAAATTGCTACATCTAAAGACTTTCCATGGAGTCTTGCATTTCAAAGACCACACCGGGGATGTCTCAGAATTCAATCAGTTTGTTCTTTCTTTAGACCCCTTGAACCCCCAAGGTGATGTCTTTCTCCCTCGATGGTGGGAAATAGTCTTTGACTGCAAGATCCATAAATTAGGAGAGATCCCACCAAAGGGGGGGAAAACATGTACAGGAAAGGAGAATGTGCAGAATCTGCCCAATTTCACTTTTGAAACAAGCATGACAGGTGAAAGTTACAATATCTACAATGCCGTTTATGCTGTGACACATGCATTACATGCAATGTTTGCATCCAGAGCCCGACCAACTGTGATGAGGTTTGGAAAGAGGATCTCAAATATCCAGTCATGGCAGGTAATTTCTATGGCTTCTTAGAGAGGAAATTTCCCATGTGCGTTTCTTCAATTACTGTTTCAATATCCACATGTTATCATATCAATGCATATTAAAGGCAATTATTAGAAATATATGAATTAAGAATAATATTTTGTTGGAAGAGTATTTATTTCAACCAATTATAAGGGATGATACCAGAAAAAAATGATCAGAAAAGTATATATGTCTTAACAACAGCAAGGTTTCTATTTGTACAACATTGGAGAAAGGAAGAAGGACCGCAAGCAGAAGAAAAAGTTAAGAAGATACTAGAATGTGCAGAAATGGATAGACTGAACATTAAATGGAAAGAAGACACAGAATATGATCAAACATGGAACTTATTTTACCAGTGGTTGGAGAGTAAAAATGGAATATGTATTCTTAAGCAAATTAAATACCCAGGCAACACGATGTTTATTGAGCACTAAGAAATGTAATTAATAGAAAATTAATACAATTTCTTACAAAAAGAAGAAGAAAGACCTTTGTAAAGTCCTGAAAGGCTTTAGTGTTTGCCTGGGTTTCAGGAGGTAACCATGACAGGGAGTAGATGTCAGCTGGTACCACAACAACAATCTGGCTGTGTTTGATAAAGAAAGCTTCAACAAGTCAATAGAAGTCCTAGTTGGCATATCGAATGGAATGGAATGGAATGGAATGGAATGGAATGGAATGGAAGGGAAGAGAAGAGAAGAGAAGAGAAGAGAAGAGAAGAGAAGAGAAGAGAAGAGAAGAGAAGAGAAGAGAATTCTTTATTGGTCAAGTGTGATTGGACACACAAAGAATTTGGCTTGGTACAAATGCTCTCAGTGTACATAAAACAAAAGATACATCCGTCAAGAGTCAACAATCATAAGGTACAACACTTAATAATAGTCATAGGTTACAATAAGCAATGAAATCCTTCTAGTCAATAAAAATTGTAAGGATAAAAGTGACTAAATTGCAGTCATACAGTCACATGTGGTAGGGGATGGGTGATAAGGAGTGATGACAAGATTAATACTAATAGTAGTGCAGACTTTGTAAACAACTTTGTCCAAGTGTTTGTTCTGACCCAAGCCTTGTTCAAATTAAACAAACACAAACCATGTAGAAAAAGAAACCTTTTTAATGTGGTGCTGTGAATTCTGTGGATTCACAGCCAAGAGTCATTTAAAACTAATTCTCCAAGATAAGAGCAAGCCCTTTCAAAGTTGCAAAAAGCTGCCAAGAACAAAAGACTAATTGCAGATAAATATTCAAAGCCATAAGTTTCAAAAACAAATTGGAGTAAATACTTAAAACTGTAATCAAGTATCACCGATGGAAAAGCACATGATTAATTTTGGGATGAGGCACTGAAATCATTCAATGTCATTATTCTGGTAATGCTTAATTTGAAGAAACCAGGATACAAAAGATCAACAATAAAGATTTCTTTTGTAGTTTCAGAGTAAATATTTGGCATTATTGCAGATTCCTCAGTTCTCCACCAAGGAATCATCTAGCTTTGCAGACATAAATTCAACTTCTCAAGATAATCACCATGTTCTGAAAGAATCCATAACCGTAGCTCTAACCAAATACTCCTATTTTAAAGATCTGTTTTATTTCAGATTCTTCCCTATTTGAGGAATGTGCAGTTCAACAACGGTGCTGGAGAGGAAGTCTCCTTCTCAGACGATGGACTGGGATCTGCTCGTTTTGACCTTCTCAATTGGCTTTTCCTGCCCAATCAATCTTTTGTCCCCATGAAGGTTGGGCAAGTGAATCCTGAGGCTCCCCCAGGCCAGGATTTCACCATTAACTCTGATGGAATCATCTGGGCCACAAAGGTGAGCTGCAAGGAAATATTGTAAGTCCAGGGAAAGATTCATTATCTTCTTGAAATGCAGAACATTTTTCTAACTTGAAAAATAATCAGTTGAGTCAGAAGTCATGACAGTCATTTGGTGAAGAATCTGCTTTTCATGTAACACAATTGAGGCCTAATTTTTGTCATTCCTCAAAGGGAACAGTGTCTGCTTGAAATGCAGGATGCAGTTACGTCAAGAAACAGTGATTTCCATAGACTATTTCTGCTCAGTTGTATCCTCAGCGTACTTTCTTTTAGAAATGCTGTGGTTCGGTCCACAAGCAGAAGTGGTATTCAGCAGGTTCTGACCAGTTCTGGAGAACCAGTAGTGGAAATTTTGAGAAGTTCAGAGAATCAGCAAATACCATCTCTGACTGGAGATTATACAGTATCCTTCCCCTGCCACACCAACAAAGCCTTCCTTTGCAGGATGAAACCCCACTTCCAATCTCGGTGGAGAGCTTGAGAGTGCCATTGACCAGAATCCCCCAGCAGCTGTTCCTGTTTTTAATAGACAATGGTGAACAATGTGATTAGAAGTGATTCTGAGCATATAAATGGGGAGGTGGAATAGAAATAGGAATGTGGGAACCAATTAAACAATTAATTGGTATTTCTCTTTCAGACCATCCCGTTTGCCAGGTGTGGCAGGAAGAGGTGCCAGGCAGGAGAAAGGAGAAGAGTTCCTGAGGGCAAGCAAGTTTGCTGCTACCAGTGTGATGCATGTCCAGAAGGGACCATTTCTAATCAGACAGGTAGACCAGACTTTAAACCTTAAACCTCCAGAATGAAAGGAAGACATTTATTTAATCAATCTATTTTTGTTATTGTTATCATTTCTGATGAGATTGACATCCACTCATACTGCCCCACCATAGAGGATACTTTTCCTAGTGCTCAGCAATTGCTTGCAGTATATATTTAGGACAGAATTTGTGAATCCCCAACATGCATTTCCACTCCTACTCTAACATCCAACTGGGAAAAACAACACGCAATCTTTTCCGGAGGAAGTGGGTTATGTGGTCCAAAGCTTTAATTTTTTCATTTAGTGCATGCTTCTTCCATCAGCTCTATCAACCTCTGAAAAAATAGACCTGCCAGAGAAAGAGGAGCTCCATCTTTCTCTCTTCAATAGAGGAGGAGGAATCAAAAAAGTCTGAATGAACAGATCTGAAGTACAAAACAGAAAGGTGAAGGCAGGTATGATATATACACAAATAGAATAGCAGCATTTCTGGATAACAGATCTGTTGGTCCTCTATGCGTTCCGTTAGAAAGTGAGGGAAAAAATAGGCAGTAATCTCAAACTGAAAGCCATATTACCCATGGAATTGGCCCAGTGAATGGATAGCTGGAACTGAACAAATCTTCATCATTGGCTAATCAGGATCATCATAAAGGAAGAATTATTTGCTCCTTTTGATGCCCCATCAATAGCACAGTGGGTTGTTACCCTTTGTGGGTAGGTCACCAGCAGAAAGGCAACATGCATATCACCTTTGTGGGAGGGATAATATGCATGGCAGTTGCTCAAGAAATCCTTAGACAAAAACTTTTGATTTCAGATGCAGCTCACTGTGAACCCTGCTCAGAAGACCAATTTCCCAACAAGGACAAAGACCAATGCATCGCCAAGAAACGCCACTTTCTTGCATATGAAGAAACCCTGGGATATATTTTAGTTTTTCTTGTTCTTTTTCTCTCAGTGATCACTTCTGCAGTCCTGGTAATTTTCTGTAAACATCATGACACACCCATTGTCAAGGCCAACAACCGAGATCTCACCTACATCCTCCTGGTCTCCCTTCTGCTCTGCTTCCTCTGCTCCTTCCTCTTCATTGGTCAACCACGGAACATCACTTGTCTCTTCCAACAATCTGCTTTTGCCATTCTCTTTGCCCTTGTGGTTTCCTCTGTGTTGGCAAAGACCATCATGGTGGTTCTTGCCTTCATGGCCACCAAGCCAGGGAACAAGACAAGGAAACTCTTAGGAAAACCACTGACCAACTCCATTGTCATAGCCTGTCCCCTGATCCAAGCAGTCCTTTGTGCCACTTGGCTGGGAACCTCTCCCCCATTTCTTAATTTGGACTTCCACTCCTTGTTTGGAGAGACCATCTTGGAATGTAAGCAAGGCTCAGCTGTAATGTTTTACGGTGTCCTCTCTTACCTAGGACTTTTGGCCCTTGTCAGTTTCACAGTGGCATTTCTAGCAAGAAAATTGCCCGATAGCTTTAATGAAGCCAAGTTCATTACTTTTAGCATGCTGGTCTTTTGCAGTGTTTGGATCTCCTTCCTCCCCACCTACCTGAGCGCCAAAGGGAAGTCCATGGTGGCAGTGGAGATCTTCTCCATTTTGGCCTCTGGAGCTGCTCTCTTGGCTTGTATTTTTTTCCCCAAATGCTACATTATCCTACTGAGGCCTGATCTGAATTGTAGAGAAAATATAGTAAGAAAAAAGAATTTCTAATTAATGCTGGGATTGGCCTCAGTTATATTTAGCTTTATGGTATGTTTAGAATGTGAAAAAAATTCTAATAAATGATGATGTGAAGGAGGAATTTATCCATAAAACAATTCCTTATCAAGTTCTGCAAATGCTTATGATAATCCTGTGATCAGTCTTCTGTTTTCATGTTTTCCAAGTCTCCTTAGTGAGGTCCAGTGCCCTGCATGGAAGGAAAACTGGTTTTTAAAGATGTGTTTATTATTTCAGATATTCCTAAGTTTATATGGCAAAGGAAAAAAACCCAGAATTACATACAAACTATTGCAAGATGCTAAGAAAAAAGGGGGTTGGGTTTGCCAGGCCTGAAATTGTAATTTGAGGTGTGTTGTCTAGTCTGGTTAAAAGAGTGGGTGAATTTCCAGAATAAGAGGCTATTTGAATTAGAGGGCCATGAATTAAGGTTGGCACAGTTATTTATGGTATGATAAAGTTAATGTTGATTTTAATAATCACTTTGCTAGATGTGGCATACATTGGAATAAATATAAAACATCTCTATGATGTCTCCCTAAGAAGCTTTTCTAAGAAAAGAAATTGTGGCAAAGCCAGAGTGGTGGACATTTGGTAAAATATTATCCTCAACTCTGGTGAACCTACATTAAAGTTGAGGGAAGAACTTGAATTAGAAGGTTAGGTTTACTTTTAGTTTAAATATCAACAACTGAAGGAACAGGTTAAATCAGAAAAAAAAGCCACAGGTCACAGCATCGACTTCAATGGCACCAAAACCCGAGCCACTATAGAAAACCCCAGCCACAGAATTATCAGAGAAGCCATAGAGATTGAAAAAAGACCTGAAAGCATGGATAGAAGAGATGACTCCACCAGACTGTCAATTATCTGGAAACCTACACTCACAAACAAAAAAATCTCCACACCAGAAGCCAAGCAAACACCTGGGCACAAACAGACAAGAAACAGCTGCCAAGCCTGACAAACAAGATTAAAAAGAACACAATACACAAGCCTGAGGATGGCAGATGACATTCTGCTGAAACGTCGCTATAATAAAGGACAAATATTAAGACAATGGAAAATACCCAAAGAAACCTAAATACCATACACACACACACACACACACACACACACACACACATATCCCGCCTTCCAGCCATTTGGAAACCCACCCTCATGAACAGACGAGTACCTAACATGAAGAATGACACCAGACCCACACCCATGAGAGCCACACAAGATGCCATCACCACACTTCCATGTAGAAAACAGACTCACACCCACTCAGAAGATGAGACACGACCATGGACCAGAAGCCGTACTGCAGCTGCATCACTACCCACTTCAAACCCCTCCGAGCCATACATGAAGCAAACCGACACCCACTATGAAGATGCAGCACGACCACGAACTCAAAGCCAAACAGCAAGATCACAGCTCACCAACTCAAATCCCCCAGCAACTAAGACTAACCTGAGCACAACCAAGCCCCCACCTGAACAGAACACACCTCCAGCCAATCAGAACATGGCCAACCCCCCTACCAATGAGAACACACCCCCACCCAATCAGAACACAGCCAAGACCCCACCCAATCAAGTCCCACCCCAACTAGCAGTTAAAAGGAAGAAGCAGCTGCAATCTCACATCACTCTGAGAAGCACAGAGCTGAAGAAAGAAGCCTGAAGATGATGAATGAGACTTCATCGAAACGTTGCCTAGATATTTCGAATCTTACGCGGGAGAAAACCCGAACAACCAAAGATCCACATACAAATACCCGTGAGAACCTCAGAAAACAAATATATACATATACATATATATATAGACATATATATATAGACATATATATATATAAATATAAATATAAATATAAATATAAATATAAATATAAATATAAATATAGACAGACACACACACCAACAAACTCAGGAAACTACAACAACGCCAGAAACCAACTCCTCCCCCCCACAGCCACACATGAAACAAACAGTGCACAACATCTCAGACAAGATCCTCACTGAAGCTGAAACCAAGGCCCTTTCAAAAGGATTCAACTTTGCTGTCGCTCCCAAACACATCCCCACAGAAACCATCATATGCGGAGTTGAAACCAGCCTGACCAAAACCAACCCTGATGATGCTAACAAAATCAGCCTCGAAATCACCAACATCCTCTGCACTAGCAAACCACCCAAAAGCAACTTATCCAAAGGAGAACTAACTGCACTACTTAACCTGAAAGAAGACACCAGCATAATAATCCTACCAGCAGACAAGGGCAACGCGACAGTGGTTATGAACACATCTGACTACCAAACCAAGTTAACCAACCTACTCCAAGACCCCACATACAAACCCCTAAAGACAGACTCTACCACCTACCTAGAAAAAACTACCAAATCCAAAATAAAAGCCTCCCCCATCAGTGAAGAAATCCAGCAAAGAATCATACCCAGAGAGAAATCATCCAGATGCCCTAAGCTTTATGGTCTCCCCAAGATACACAAAGAAGGAACCCCACTCAGACCAATAGTCAGCTCCATAGGCTCACCTCTACAAAACCTGGCCAAATTTCTCACCAAACAACTACAACCCTATGCAGAATCCATCAACTCACACGTAAGAAACTCATTCCAGTTCATCGAGATCATAAAGAAACAAAACTTACAACCTAGCGACCTACTAGTAAGCTTCGATGTCATATCCCTCTTCACCCAAGTGCCAATAAAAGAAGCCTTGACAGCCATCCAAGACAAATACAACCCCCCAAGCACATCCTAGATCTGACCAACCACTGCCTATCCAATACATACTTCACCTACAATGGACAAAAATACAAACAAATAGAAGGAGCACCCATGGGATCACCCTTCTCACCTGTCATCGCAAACCTCTACATGGAACACTTTGAAACACAAGCTCTAGAAAAATACGACCACAAACCCAAACTCTGGCTCAGATACGTAGATGACACCTTCATAATCTGGCCACATGGGAAAGAAAAACTGAACAACTTCTCCACACACCTCAACAGCCTCCACCCCAAAATACAATTCACCATGGAAACAGAAGCCAACAATCAACTTCCCTTCCTAGATGTCTTGGTATACAAAAGATCCAATGGCTCCCTAGGACACACCATCTACCAGAAGAAAACACATACAAACCGCTATCTACATGCACTCTCACACCACCACCCAGCACAGATCAATTCCGTAGCCGAGACACTCATCTCCAGAACAAAATGCTTAGACGATGAACAACACCAAAAAACCGAACTACACACTCTCACCAACATACTTACAGCCAATGGATTCCAAAGAAAGAAGATTACCCACCTAATCCAAAAAGAAACCCCAACCAAAATCCAAGACAGAGAACAAGAAAACGGCAAAGCCCTCCTCCCATATATAAAAGGCACTACAGACAAAATCAGCAAGATCCTCCAAAAACACAACATCAAAACAGCATTCTGCACAAACAGAAAAATATCCACCATCCTAAGAAACCCCAAAGACAAAATCGAATTAGAAAACCAAGGAGTATACGAAATCCCCTGCACTGCCTGCCCTACCACATACATTGGACAAACGAACAGAAGAATAAGTGCACGCATTGAAGAACATAAGAACTCAATCAAAAAGGAAGAAAAGACCTCCTCTCTGGTCCAACACCTCAAAGCCACAGGACATGAAATTGATTTTAAAAATACCAGAACTATCGCCAAAACCGAACACTTCAACAGCAAAATAATCAGAGAAGCCATAGAGATAGAAAAACGCCCACACAAGCATGAACAAACGAGATGACACCTCCCGCCTTCCAGCCATTTGGAAACCCGCCCTCATGAACAGACGAGTACCTAACATGAAGAACGACACCAGACCCACACCCATGAGAGCCACACATGATGCCACCACCACACTTCCATGTAGAAAACAGACTCACACCCACTCAGAAGATGAGACACGACCATGGACCAGAAGCTGCACTGCAGCCGCATCACTACCCACTTCAAACCCCTCCGAGCCATACACGAAGCAAACTGACACCCACTATGAAGATGCAGCATGACCACGAACTCGAAGCCAAACAGCAAGATAACAGCTCACCAACTCAAATCCCGCAGCAACTAAGACTAACCTGAGCACAACCAAGCCCCCACCTGAACAGAACACGCCTCCAACCAATCAGAACATGGCCAACCCCCCAACCAATCAGAACAGAGCCAAAACCCCTACCAATGAGAACACACCCCCACCCAATCAGAACACAGCCAAGCCCCCACCCAATCAAGTCCCACCCCCACTAGCAGTTAAAAGGAAGAAGCAGCTGCAATCTCACATCACTCTGAGAAGCAAGAGCCGAAGACAGAGGCCTGAAGATGATGGATGAGACTTCATCGAAACGTTGCCCAGATACTTCGAATCTTACGCGGGAGAAAACCCGAATAACCAAAGATCCACATACAAATACCCGTGAGAACCTCAGAAAACAAATACACACACACACACACACACACACACATATATATGTGTGTGTGTGTGTGTGTGGTATTCAGCTTTGTTCAGATAATAGTTGTGCTTTTAAAGTTGAAGAGATGTTTCGTCAGAATCTCTTGAAAAGTGAGAATAAAGGGGAAAAATAGTCCAATTTTTCAAGTTGAGCAACAAAAGTTAAGGTTAATCTTCTGCCAATTATTATTTCAAAGTCCAGTCCAGTTAACCAGAAAAAAATTCTCAAAAAAATAAAATAAAATAATCCAAGTAAAGTGTGACAGCTAGCAATGTGTTTTATTTCACTGCACTTCTCCTCTTTTCTGTCTTCTGCCTTCTAAACAATCTTTCCCCTTAGGCTACTCTTCTATTTTATTTAGAAAAAAATAAAGTTCTCACCCCAAACTGACACACTTTTCCTTCTGGACTTCTTTCTTTCTGGGGCTGTCACGGCTTTCTAGAGGCTTTAATGGCTGCTTCCCTCTGCTGCTGGGCTTCAGGACCTTTCCTGGATCAACCGGAGACTTTGCGATTCCCCTGGGATTCAACAGGATGTGCTCCCTTCACTTACCGTCTCTCCAGGGCAGTTTGGATCCAATTGGACCATCCAACTGTGGGCGTTTCGGTGGCTTTTCCCGGAGCTCCATAATTGCTGCCGTTCCACTGTGACGTCAGCCCCTGCCCCGCAGAAATGTTTTTTAAATGGTACACATTATTAGATATAATGACATTCTAAATGAAAAGGGTGAACTCAAAACAAAACAAGAATTAGATGAACAAGGGATGAATATGAATTGGTATTTGTATTTGCAAATACATTCAAGATATGATCAAAAATAGTAAGATGGATGGGTTTTATAAAGAATTGACTGAGTTAGATAAAATCTTAATAGGTACTGAAGAGAGGATGATTAAAAAATTATATGGTTATCTATTAGGAGTGAAAGTAGAAGAAGAGCGAGTTAAAGAAACAATGATTGCATCGGGGGGGATTTTTCATATGGGATAGATTTGGATAATTGGCAAAAACTATGGACGAGAAATTATAAACTAACAATGTCAGTGGCTATAAAGAGATTTTGTATGAAATGTTTTACAGGTGGCATCTACCCCCAGCAAGAATAGAAAAGATGTTTGAAAATAAATTGGCAAAATGTTGGAAATGTCATCAAATACCTGGATCATATTACCATATGTGGTGGACAAGCATAGAAGCTAAAAGATACTGGACTGAAATACACACGTAATTGTTAAAAATGATAAAACAACATATAGATCTAAAACCAGAGATATTTTTATTGGGGATTTTAGCCTGAAGGTTATAATAAAGAGATAACATACTTGATTATTAATGTATCAACAGCAGCTAGAATTGTATTTGAACAAAACTGGAAAAATGAAACAATCCCAACAGAGGACAAAACGATTAAGAAAATAATTGAATGTGCAGAAATGAGTAGATTAACAATGGTAATTAGAGAACAGGAAAAAAAGAGTATTATAAGATTTGGGATTTATCTTATGGATGGTTAGATAGAAGAGTAAAAAACTGAAATATCGGTTAACTGTAATAATATACTATAACTGATTATCATTGAATAAGAATATGAATATCATTTAGTAATGATGAGATTTGTTTTTGAAAGATTATATAGAATTGAAATTATGTGGTTAATGATAATATAATAATGGAATAATATGATACAGATTGTTGACTAAAATGGTCTATGAATATAATCAAATAAGAAATGTATAATCATACTACTATGCACACAAGTTATATGTACCCAACTGACACACTGTAAAATTGAAGGATGGTTTTATTTGTTGTTTTTGTTATAAAAATAAAAAAAACCTTTTAAAAAAAGAGGTCACATTGAGCCAGAATGGATGCACTGCCCTCATCTTGCTCTTTCCTAAGTTCATATAAACATGCAACCAATGCCATTTCCATCCCACACCCAAACCTGAAACCTCACTGAAATGAGGATTCATCCAGGGTCCACCAAAATTATCCAAGTATGATGTGGTCCAGCCATTGTTCCTCGAGTAAGTGTCAAACTGAGTCCTCTTTCAGAGGCAGGGGAACAATTCCGATCTCTCAGGAATGATTCATGCTGGCTTCATCTCAACTGTGGGTTTGTTCCCAATAACAGAAGATTTTCTGCCTCCACCTTCCCACCACTCTTGCCTCTGTCCTCTCTGTTGCTCTCATGGACATTCAGACTCTCCACAGCTCATTTTTACTCTGTTTAAAGAACTGAAGCTGTAAGGAGGAATGACAGAAATGGAGCATGGAGACAAAAGAGGAATCAGACTAAACTCTCTAAGTAGCCACAAATAGACTAAGTCCAGTCCCTCTTGAATTCCATTGACCCTTATCTAACAAGATAGTACAAACCATTCATTTATTAGCTACTTATGGATAGGCATGACTAGTAATTAATCAGTCTCACTGGAACTTCACATGTGGTCTCAATGTTTTACACCTGACACAACATTTAGAAAGTCTTTTTTGGAGGTAGCCACCATGTTGCTCCTTGAGCAGAAACTAATAATCCACAAAACTGGTAGGTTGCAAAAGAGTCCTAAGAGGGACAGCAAAACATCCTGCAGAATCAAAGATGAAAAGTTCCACTTCTGGGAGGAACAATTATTCACAACGGCTTGGTTTTAACAAAATCTTGCAATTCTGAAAATGCTTTCTTGTTCTTCATGTTATAAAAGAATAACAGAGTTGGAAGGGGCCTTGGAGATCTTCGAGTTCAAGCCCTTGCTGAAGTTGGAGAACCCATACCATGTTGCCCAGTTCTTTCTTAGAAGCCTCCAGTGTTGGAGCACCTAGAACTTCTGGAGACAAGCCCTTAAACTGATTAATTCTCCTGTCAGGAAATTTCTCCTTAGTTCTAGTTGGATCACTCCTTGAAGAGGTTCCATCCATTACTTCTTGTCCTGCCTTTAGGTCTTTTGGAGAAGAGGTTGACAGACTTTTCTCTGTGACAGTCCCTCAAATATTGGAAGGCAGCTATCATGTCACCTCTAGTCCTTCACTCTTAGACTAGACATACCCAGTTCCTGGCACTGTTCTTCTTATGTTTTAGCATCCAGTCCCCTCATCATCTTTGCTGCTCTTCTCTTCACCCTTTCTAGAGTCTCAACATCTTTTTTTATGTCATAGTGACCAAATCTCGATGCGGTATTCCAAGTGTGGTCTTCCCAATGTACTATAAGGCGGTATTAACATTTCATGTGATCTTGATTTTACCCCTCTGTTGATTTAAACCATGACTGTCCCTCCCCATCAAACATCCTTCATGCACTAAGGAAAAACCTTGGCGGTATTGCTTGGTCAGTCGGTGATTAAACAACTGAATATCATCAGCATATGAATGTTACTCGACCTTGACTGAGAAGGCCTTATTGGATTGAATGGAACCATCAGATGAAGGAGAAATCACAAGATTAGAAACTGTTACTTCAGGTTCTAATTTCATCCACTACCATGTGGTTATAAAAAGAAAACTTCCATCCAAGCATTGGCATGAGCAATCACAGTTAGAAAGGTACAACTGATTCTCATGTGCCACAAAACCCCATTAGCACTCTGAGTAGCTGACCAACTATGGCCCTGGTCAAACTCCAACTTGTTTGAAGGGGGTCTCTTTCACAGAAGTCAAATTCACAAATTCAGCATGACTCCATCTGCTCTGGGCATTACAAGAAACACAAACATGTTTTTTTTTCCATTTGGGTGTATGAGAAGCTATTGCTACAGGGATAGAAAATTGTTTTACCTTGCAATCATCAGAAGTACAGTAATTCTTAGTATATCCCCTGTGGATTTCTAGATACAAAAACTTCCAAGCTATAAAAACATGTTTGAGTTCTCCAGATGGGGGCAGAAGATGAGACCTTAGCCTGTCTTGCACAGAGCTCACTCCTCGGTTTGAAGAGATTCACTTGTCTTTGTTTCCTTTGTAATCACAGCCCAAACACAGGTAAGAGGAAGCATCTTTGCTATAAATTTGTTCTGTGGCCATCCAGGTGGCACAGGTGGTGTTTGATCTGCTAAAGGTCCAGTGAAATTTCAAGTTAAATTTTCAGACCAGTTTCTACATGAACTTTTATTTCTGACCTAGGAGGGAAGGTGATAAGAATGACCAGGCAGGAGTCACGCTATGGTTGATGTTGCTGCTCTTCTGGCTCCTGGCTCCAACTACAGCGAAGAGGCTGCACTGTCCTAGTGTAGTAGACATCTTCTGCTTCTCTCAATAAAGTAGCAAGCTCCTAAAATAGGCTGGAATTCTCAATCTCTTCCTCATGGAGATGATAAACAACAAACATGAAGAGTAACAGATAACAGATCATCAGAGTTGGAAGGGACCTTGTAGTTCATCTAGTCCTACCCTGCACCCAAGCAGGAGACCCTATGCCATTTCTGACAAATGGCAGTCCAATCTCTTCTTGAAAGTCTCAACTGATGGTGCTCCCACAACTTCCGAGGGCAACTTCTGTTCCATTGATTGATTGTTCTCACTGTCAAAAAGTTTCTCCTTATTTCCAGGTTAAATCTCTCCTTGTTCAGTTTCTATCCATTATTCCTTGTCTGGCCTACAGGCGCTTTAAAAAATAGCTTGATCCCCATCTCTCTGTGACAGCCCCCCAAATACTAGAACACTGCTGTCATGTCTCCCCTGGTCCTTCTCTTCACTAGACTAGCCAAGCCCAGTTCCTGTAACCATTCTTCATAGTTTTTGTCTCCAATCCCCTAATCTTCCTGGTAGCTCTTCTCTGTAATTTTTCTAGAGTCTCAACATCTTTTTTATAATGTGGTGAATGAAACTGGATGCAGTACTCTAGGTGTGGTCTTACTAAGGCTTTATAGAGTGGTATTAGTACTTCCCTTGATCTTGATTGTATCCCTCTGTTAATACAATTTAGGATTGCATTAGCTTTTTTTGGCTGCTGCTGCACACTGCTGTCTCATATTTAACTGGTTGTCCACTAAGACTCCAAGATCTCTCTCACAGTTCCTGCTATTGAGCCTGGTTTCAACCAGTTTATATGTGTCGTTTGGGTTTTTCTTGCCTAAGTGTAGGACTTCACTTTTCTCTACATTGAATTTCATTTTGTTAGATACAGCCCAGTGTTCTAGTCTGTCAAGATCCATCTGTTAGCTATTCCTGCCAGCTTAGTATCATCTGCAAATTTGGTAAGTTTCCCTTCTATTCCCTCATCTAAGTCATTAATGAAGATATTGAAGAGTACTGGGCCTAAGATGGAACCTTGTGGCACCCCACTGCTTACTTGCCTCCATGTAGACTTAGACCCATTAAGGACTACTGGTTGAGTACGGTTTGCCAGCCAGTTGCGAGTCCATCTACTTCTGCTGCTGCTATCTATTCCACTTTTTTCTAGCTTCCTAAGAAGTAGGTTAGGACATTAGAAGCTGTGCTGGCATAGTGAAGAATTTGAATTTCAGTATTAATCTGGACAGTAACTCCAGTGTTCAGGAGTTACAAAAATCCCTCTCAGCTTTGGAATCAGCACTGCTCATGAATTATGGCCTTCAGTACATCTATGAAGTGACTCCCACTTTAGACCTGTGCGCAGCAATGTTTACCACCCCTGAAGAAGTTGCTCTAAGAGAGATTCTAAATTATTAGTGTGAAAGAGGAGTAGTTGGGAAGTATTACAACCGTTGGATAAAAATGAAGGTGGGAGGAATAATAGAGGGGTATAAAAGAGCCCATTATATGGATGGAAAGTGTTGTCTGTTTTCTCACAAAGCCATTCAGGTTTAGCTGAGAAAGATCCTTAAAAAAACCCCAAACCCAATAAAATGTGGTTGTTGCTGCACCAACCCAAACACTGAAGCAAACTCTACAAGCAAACAAACTTAACTGTAATATTCCCCGTGTTTTTCTCACTATAGACTCATCCCCGGTAACTACCAGCAGATCCTTGCATTGATGTTTGCTGTCTCCCAGGTCAATAAGGATTTTTTTCTTCTCCCCAACATCACCCTTGGCTTCCACATCTATGGCCATTTCCAGACTGAGATATTTATTGCCTTAAACAGCCTCTCCATGCTCTCCTCACAAGGCCAAGTGGTTCCAGGTTACAAATGTGGCGGGAAGGGCACTCTGTTCTCCATCATTGGTGGTCTCAATCCCAAATCCTCAAGGCAGATGGACTCCATCTTCAGCATCTTTAAGGTCCCACAGGTAAGGGAGCTCTCTTGGATACAATATGGAGTAGAAAGAGATCAGAAGGTTACTCAAAAGCCAAGAGGTAGAGGTTTGGGGGGGGGGGCACATCATGAGCATGTGACTCTTAGTTAATTCTTTATTAAAGAGTGGCCATCGTTTTATTGCCATTCATTCTCTGCATCAGGTTGTTAGTTTTTCTCTTGTATTCTGATGAACCTCAATCAATAAAACTGTTTAACTGGTGTAACTGGTGTAATGGGTGTCCCTTCCAATACAGTGATTCTTTTTCTTTGACAACCACAGCCCAGAGCAAGATTCAAAATGGTCCTAACAGGTTCCTGATCTGAAATTCATCAGAATTTTCTGCATCAAAGGCTAAAATATTGGACCTCTTTGAATAGTAAAGTGACCAACCTGGTCAGATGCTTCCTTGCACATGGTCCAGTTGACAAAACCTGGTTCCTGCATTTTGCAGCCTTTGACAATGAGCTAGAGAAAGTCAGTGGAATTTTCCAGGGTTCCGATAGAAATGATTTATTCATTTCAGTGATTCATTTATCAGTTAACCAGACCTTGGACAAAGGAACTATTGGAAAATGCATGTAGCCAAGTATCCCAAAAGGAAAATCCTAAACTTAAATTTAGAATGTGGAAAGAAAATTCTTCTGTTTTGGTGAAATTTGAGTTGGAAACCATGCCCAGGGATAAAGGGGAAACTTTTAGTTTCAGAGTTAAATACACTTGATTCCTCAGATCACGACCAAGAGATGGAGCTTCTCAAGATGGCTATTAGGTGATGAGAGAAGCCACAATGTTTCGTTGTAGCTCTAGGCCCCAAGTACTCTCATTTCTAAAGGTCTCTTTTATTTCAGATTCTTCCCTATTTGAGGAATATGCAGTTCAACAACAGTGCTGGAGATGATGTCTCCTTCTCACAAGGTGGACTGGGATTTGCTCGTTACGATCTTCTCAACTGGGTTCTCCTCCCCAATCAATCTTTTGTCCCCATAAAGGTTGGGCAAGTAAATCTTGAGACTCCCCCAGGCCAGGATTTCACCATTAACTCTGATGGAATTATATGGGCCACGAATGTGAGCTGCGAGGAAATGTTATAAGTGCAAGGGAATGAATGGAAAAAGAACTGAATGGAAATGCTGTACATTCTGGGAAATATTAATTCTCTCCTGAAATGCAGAACATCTTTCTAACTTGAAAAATAATTATTTGAGTCTGAAATCATGGCAGTCATTTGGTGAAAAATCTGCTTATCGTGTAACACATTTGAGGTCTGATTTGTGTCAGTCCACAAAGGGAACGTCTGCTTGAGACACATGATGCAATTACAACAAGAAACACTGATTTCCAGGGATCATTTCTGCTTAGTTGCATCCTCATGGTCAGTCACAAACCTTCCTTTGCAGGATGAAACCCCAGTTCCAATCTCCAGCATCTATTGGGAGGTTGGGAATGCCACTCACCTGAATCCCCCAGCAGCTGTTCCTGGCTTTTGATAGACAATGGTGAACAATTTGGTTAGAAGAGATTCTGCGTATAGAAATGGGGAGGTGGAATAGAAATGGAAATGTAGGAACCAATTAAACAATTCATTGGTATTTCTCTTTCAGACTATCCCCTTTGCCAGGTGTGGCATGAAGAGGTGCCATGCAGGAGAGAGGAGAAGATTTCCAGAGGGCAAGCAAGTTTGCTGCTACCAGTGTGATGCATGCCCAGAAGGGACCTTTTCTAATCAGACAGGTAGACCAGACTTTAACTCTTAATCCTCCAAAATCAAGGGAAGACATTCATTAAATCAATATTTTTTTTATTGTTGTCATTTCTGATGAGATTAACATCCACTCATACTGCCCTACCACAGAGGACAACCTTCCTAATCCTCAGCAATTGCTATTAGGATAGATTGAGGGAAGAATTGGTGAATCCCCAATATGCATTTCCACTCCTACTCTAACATCCAATTGGGAAAACCAACTTTCAATCTTTTACTAAGAAGTGGGGTGTGCGGTCCAAAGCTTTAATTTTTATCATTTAGTGCATGCTTCTTCCATCAGCTCTATCAACCTCTGAGGAAATAGACCTGCCAGAGAAAAAGATGATCCATCTCTCTATATTTCCTTGAAAGAGGAGGAGGGATCAAAAAAGTCTGAATGAACAGATCTGAAGTACAAAGCAGAGAGGTTTAGGCTAATTAGGGATAATATACACACAAACAAAACACCAATATTCCTGGAAAAAAGATCTGTTGTTCTTGTATGAGATTTACCTTTTTTGTGGGGGCGGGGTTATTTTGTCAAACAATTATAAGGTAAGAGGTATAAGTATAAAAATAGTTATGGATGCATGAACTGGATATATATAAGAAAAACAAAGAAGAAACAATAGGACAGGGACGGTAGGTATGTTGGTGCCCTTATGCACGCCCCCTACAGACCTCTTAGGATAGGGGTGAGGTCAATAGTAGACAGTCTAAGGTTAAAGTTTCTGGGGTTGGCAATATATAAACCAGGATAGTTATTTAATACCATTGTACCTTTAAGAGAGTGCTGTAATTGTGATTGGCTGAGGTTCCTCCGACGGCCATAAGATTGAGCCAGAAAGCTGGTTTGTTCTTCTTCTTGCATTTCCCTATTGCCTTTTGCCTGATCGTCGTTCTGCTTGGATTGCTGTGAGTCTTGTAAACTGTTAGCAAACTCCATTTACTGAACTTTGTTTATGATACTGGACTTCATTTTTGGATTATCCCTGGACTGATTGTATTGAGTACTACCTGCGTTAACTGTGTATGATTTGGACTGTTTGTTGGACTTTGTTTACCTGTTTACAGCAAGTAAAACCTACATTTTACTATTCAGTGTATCTTTATGCTACTTGTGTGTTATTCCTCACCACTCTCAGTACATTTCTCTGAGTTCACTCATTCTCCTAATGGGGAACACCTCAACATGTAGCACTGAATCTAAAGCTTTACAGAAGTCTATGTAGATTGCATCTATTGCTTTGCCCGTTATTTGATCCATTATAAAGTGAGGGAGAAACAGGCAGTAAACTTAATCTGAAAGCCATATTACCCATGGAATTTGCCCACAGAATGGATAGCTAGAACTGAACATATCCTCATCACTGACTAATCAGGATCATCATAAATGAAGGATTATTTGCTCTTTCGGATGCCCCATATATAGCACGGAGGATTCTTTCATCACTCTCTTTATGAGTTGGTCATCAGCAGAAAGGATAATGTGCATGGTGGTTGCCCAATGAATCCTTAGACAAAGACTTTTGATTTCAGATGCAACTCACTGTGATCCCTGCCCAGAAGACCAATTTCCCAACAAGGACAAGGTCCAATGCATTGCCAAGAAGATCCACTTCCTTGCCTATCAAGACACCCTGGGATACATTTTAGTTTTTCTTGCTCTTTTCTTCTCTGTGATCACCTCTGCAGTTCTCGTGATTTTCTATAAACATCATGACACACCAATTGTCAAGGCCAACAACTGAGATCTCACCTACATCCTCCTGGTCTCCCTCCTGCTCTGCTTCCTCTGCTCCTTCCTCTTCATTGGTCAACCAGGGAAGATCACCTGTCTCTTTCAACAATCTGCCTTTGCTATTCTCTTTTCCCTTGCAGTTTCCTCTGTGTTGGCAAAGACTGTCATGGTGGTTCTGGCCTTCATGGCCACCAAGCCAAGGAAAAAGACAAGGAAACTCTTAGGAAAACCACTGACCAACTCCATTGTCATAGCCTGTCCCCTGATCCAAGCAGTCCTTTGTGCCACTTGGCTGGGAACCTCTCCCCCATTTCTTAATTTGGACTTCCACTCCTTGTTTGGAGAGGCCATCTTGGAATGTAAGCAAGGCTCAGCTGTAATGTTTTATGCTGTCCTCTCTTACCTAGGAATTTTGGCCCTTGTCAGTTTCACAGTGGCCTTTCTAGCTAGGAGATTGCCTGATAGTTTTAATGAAGCCAAGTTCATTACTTTTAGCATGCTGGTCTTTTGCAGTGTTTGGATCTCCTTCCGCCCCACATACCTGAGTACCAAAGGGAAGTCCATGGTGGCCGTGGAGATCTTCTCCATTTTGGCCTCTGGAGCTGCTCTTTTGGCTTGTATTTTTTTCCCAAAATGCTACATTATTCTGCTGAGGCCTGCTCTGAATTGTAGAGAAAATATAGTAAGAAATAAGAATTTCTAATTAATGCAAGGAGTTGTCTCATTCATATTTATCTTTATGGCATGTTTAGAATATTATAAGATTTCTAATCAATGATGATGTGAAGGAGGAATTTGTTCATAAAAGAATTCTTTAACAAGTGCTTACAACATTCCCATGGTCAGTCTTTTGTTTTTCCTGTTTTCAAAGTGTCATTAGCAAGTTCCAATGCCCTGTATTGAAGGAAAACTTCTTATTACAGATGTATTTGCTCTTTCAGATATTTCTAAGTTTATATGGCAAATGAAAAAAACCAAGAATTAGATTTAAAAATGCTACAAGATGCTAAGGAAAGAGGAGGTTGGGTTTACCAGACCTGAAATTATATTATTGGCCATGTTTTCTGGCCTGGTTCAAAGAGTTGGTGAATTTCCAGAATAAGAGTGTCAAGCCTAAAATGACTTGGAAACCTGACAAAGAGGTTACTTGAATTAGAGGTCCATGACTTAAGGTTTGGATAGCACAGTTATTTATGTTATGATAAAGTTAACGTTGATTTTAATAATCACTTTGCTAGACTTGTCATACTAAGAGTTTGCAATAAGTATAAAACAAGGTTCTATATGAAGTTGCCTCTTTTGATGTCCCCACCCACCCAAGAAGCTTTTTCTAAAGAAAAGAAATGGTAGCGAAGACAGACTGATGGACGTTTGGTAACTTATATTATCTTCGAACTCTGGTGAACCTACATTGAAATTGAGGGAAGAATTTGAATTAGAAGGTTAGGTTTGCCACTGTTTACATATCAACAACTGAAAAAATGATTTAAATCAGATAAAAAGAGTTGCAGGTTTGATTTTGATAAAAATGAATTGGAAATATTGCTGTGTGATACTGCTGAGTATTTTATTCCTAAGATTTATAAAATGTTGTTGAAATTGAATTTGGAAAGTGAAGATGTAAAACATTGTATGATTCAGTGAGCAAAGAATTTTGGATATAATGTGATGCTTGAACAATTGGAAAATATGTGGATGAAAGGTTTAAAATTTACACTAAACTATAATTTAAAAGAAAAATTTTATAAGACGATGTATTATTTGCATTTAACACCGGATAAATTATTCTGAATGTATAAGGGTATTTCAAATGAATGTTGGAAGTGTCAAGAAAGAAGAAACCTTTTACCATCTATGGTAGACATCTGATAAAGCAAAGAAATGTGGGAGTAAGATTCATATTATAATACAGAATATTCTTAAAATGAAAATAAAAATGAAACCAGAAACTTTTCTCTTGGGTTTAATGGAAAAATACCTGGATAAAAAAATGGAACTTTTATCTTACATATGTTGAAACACAAAAATGGAAGAACATTTGGATACCCACTATAGATGAATTGCTACAGAAGCTGATGAAGTTGGCAGAAATGGTTAAATTGACCATTTTGGTTGAAGGAAAGAATAGAAGTACTTTTATTTCCAAATGGAGGCCACTTTTGAACCTTAAGTGGAAAAAAACAAAACGTTGATTTTGGGTTTTATGAATTAGATTGATATGTTTTTTTCTAGAAATGGCAAGTTTACATTATTATGGAAAAACAAAAAGTTTTTTTAATGTTAATTTTTTATTTCACAGCAACAGAGGGAGCTGGAAGTCAATGTTATTTCTTTTCTTTCCCCCAATTTCTCCTCACTTTTCTCTCCCCCTCCCCTCTTTTACTGTGTCTTCCTATTTACTTTTGTATTTTGTATTTCATCTTATGACCTAATAAAAAACGTTAAACTGGGAAAAAAGATGTGTTTATTATTTCAATTCGGATATTTTCTTATTTTGTTCCTTCTTTGATTTAGTTGATTTTTAAGGTAGCATTTTAAAGGATTAGGTTCAATATCAATGTTTATCTGCAGTCTTGATCATCTTCTTTAAAGACTGTCAAGGCTATAAGAGAGCCAATGCAGGTGGAAACCAGGGTTGAGGTAGGAGATGACAAGACTGAGCCTGATGGAGAGGTCAAATGCTCCATTCATCTCAAGTCTCCAAGAGATCATCCAAGTCCAGCCCTCCTTGAATTCTGTTGACTCTTATTTACTGCCAAATTTGCTTTCACTGTTAGTACATCACCTTCTTCTGGAGATCATTAGCATACAATAATTCATTTGGGTCACCTGGACTCCTGATTTCCAGCACTTGACAGTTGATGACATTAAAGACTACCAAATGGCCAAGTTGAGCTGGAATGGATGCATTGCCCTCATCTTGCTCCTTCCTAAGTTCATCTAAACGTGCAACCAATACCATTTTCATCCCACACCCAACCCAGGAACCTCACTGAAATGAAGATTCATCCAGGGTCCATCAAAATAGTCCAGTGTGATTTGGTTCAGCCACTGTTCCTTGAGTAGGAGTCAAACTGAGTCCTCTTTCAGAGGTAGGGGAACAATCCCACCTCTCAAGGATGATTCATGCTGGCTTCATCTCAACTGTGGGTTTATTCCCAATAACAGAAGATTTTCTGCCTCCACCCTCCCACCACTCTTGCCTCTGTCCTCTCTGTTGTTCTCATGGACATTCAGACTCTTCACAGCTCAATTTTATTCTGTTTAAAGAACTGAAGCTGTAAGGAGGAATGACAGAAATGGAGCATGGAGACAAAAGAGGAATCAGACTAAACTCTCTAAGTAGCCACAAATGGACTAAGTCCAGTCCCTCTTGAATTCCATTGACCCTTATCTAACAACAAGATAGTACAAACCATTCATTTATTAGCTACTTATGGATAGGCATGACTAGTGATTAATCAGTCTCACTGGAACTTCACATGTGGTCTCAATGTTTTGCATCTGACACAACATTTAAAAAGTCTTTTTTGGAGGTAGCCACCATGTTGCTCCTTGAGCAGAAACTAATAATCCACAAAACTGGTAGGTTGCAAAGGAGTCCTAAGAGGGACAGCAAAATATCCTGCAGAATCAAAGATGAAAAGTTCCACTTCTGGGAGGAACAATTATTCACAACGGCTTGGTTTTAACAAAATCTTGAAATTCTGAAAATGCTTTCTTGTTCTTCATGTTATAACAGAATAACAGAGTTGGAAGGGGCCTTGGAGATCTTCGAGTCCAAGCCCTTGCTGAAGTTGGAGACCCCATACCATGTTGCCCAGTTCCTTCTTAGAAGGCTCCAGTGTTGGAGCACCTAGAACTTCTGGAGACAAGCCCTTAAACTGATTAATTCTCCTGTCAGGAAATTTCTCCTTAGTTCTAGTTGGATCACTCCTTGAAGAGGTTCCATCCATTACTTCTTGTCCTGCCTTTAGGTCTTTTGGAGAAGAGGTTGACAGACTTTTCTCTATGACAGCCCCTCCAATATTGGAAGACTGCTATCATGTCACCCCTAGTCCTTCTAGACTGGAAAACATACCCAGTTCCTGCAATTGTTCATTGTAGGTTCAGCGCCATCCACCTAATCATCTTTCTTGCTCTTCTCGGCAATCTTTCTATAGTCTCAACATCCATTTTTATATCATAGCAACCAAGCTGGATTTAGTATTTGGTATTCCAAGGTACTATAAAGTGGTACTAACACTTCACGTGATCTTTATTCTGTTCATCTGTTAATACAGCCTAGGATTTACACTTCTGAAGACAAGCCCTTCTACTAAGATACAACAATTACTACCAACCTGCCTTAATTGAGGACCTTTATACTGTCAAAAAGAGGGCTGTTGAAACATTAACAGACCCCTCACATCCTGGACATAAACTGTTTCAACTTCTACCCTCAAAACAACGCAATAGAGAACTACGCACCTGAACAACTACACACAAGGACATTTTTTTTCCTGAACGCCATCACTCTGCTAAATAAATAATTCCCTCAACACTGTCCAACTACTTACTAAGTATGCACTATTATTACCATTACGGTTAATCTTCCCATTCTTCCATTCAACCATCTCCTCCCACTTATGACTCGGTGACTGTAACCTTGCTGCCTGTATCCTTATGATTTTTATTGACTGTTTCCTAGTATGATTTGATTGCTTATTGTACCCAATGACTATTTTTAAGTGTTGTAGCTATGATTCTTGATGAATGTATCTTTTCTTTTATGTACACTGAGAGCATATGCACCAAGACAAATTCCTTGTGTATCCAATTACACTTGACCAATAAAGATTCTCTTCTCTTCTCTTCTCTTCTCTTCTCTTCTCTTCCATTAATTGTCCTGTTAGGAAATTTCTCCTTAGTTTTAGTTGGATCAATCCTTGATAAGGTTCCATCCATTATCTTTTCTCCTGCCTTCAGGTGCTTTGGAGAAGCAGTTAACAGACTTTTCTCTGTGACAGCCCCTCAAATATTGGAAGGCTGCTATCATGCCACCTCTAGTCCTTCACACTTAGACTAGACATACCCAGTTCCTGGCACTATTCTTCTTATGTTTTAGCATCCAGTCCCCTCATCATCTTTGCTGCTCTTCTCTTCACCCTTTCTAGAGTCTCAACATCTTTTTTTATGTCATAGTGACCAAATCTCGATGCGGTATTCCAAGTGTGATCTTCCCAATGTACTATAAAGCGGTATTAACATTTCATGTGATCTTGATTTTATCCCTCTGTTGATGCAGCCTAGGATTTAAACCATGACTGTCCCTCCCCATCGAACATCCTTCATGCACTAAGGAAAAACCTTGGTGGTATTGCTTGGTCAGTCGGTGATTAAACAACTGAATATCATCAGCATACAAATGTTAGTCGACCTTGACTGAGAAGGCCTTATTGATGCACCCTGAAAGACATTGGATTGAGCCCAATATCTTCCCAACAACCAACATTGAATGGAACCATCAGATGAAGGAGAAATCACAAGATTAGAAACTGTTACTTCAGGTTCTAATTTCATCCACTACCATGTGGTTATAAAAAGAAAACTTCCATCCAAGCATTGGCATGAGCACTCACAGTTAGAAAGGTACAACTGATTCTCATGTGCCACAAAACCCCATTAGCACTCTGAGTAGCTGACCAACTATGGCCCTGGTCAAACTCCATCTTGTTTGAAGGGGGTCTCTTTCACAGAAGTCAAATTCACAAATTCAGCATGACTCCATCTGCTCTGGGCATTACAAGAAACACAAACATGTTTTTTTTTTCCATTTGGGTGTATGAGAAGCTATTGCTACAGGGATAGAAAATTGTTTTACCTTGCAATCATCAGAAGTACAGTAATTCTTAGTATATCCCCTGTAGATTTCTAGATACAAAAACTTCCAAGCTATAAAAACATGTTTGAGTTCTCCAGATGGAGGCCTTAGCCTGTCTTGCACAGAGCTCACTCCTTGGTTTGAAGAGATTCACTTGTCCTTGTTTCCTTTGTAATCACAGCCCAAACACAGGTAAGAAAAAGCATCTTTGCTATAAATTTGTTCTGTGGCCATCCAGGTGGCACAGGTGGTGTCTGATCTGCTAAAGGTCCAGTGAAATTTCAATTTAAACCTTCAGATCAGTTTCTACATAAACTTTTATTTCTGTCCTAGGAGGGAAGGTGATAAGAATGACCAGGCAGGAGTCATGCTATGGTTGATGTTGCTGCACTTCTGGCTCCTGGCTCCAACTACAGCAAAGAGGCTGCAAACCATGTGTGTGTTCAGGGATTATATCCCAATAGATAAAAACTACTATAGGTCTGGTGATCTCATTATTGGTGGGAATTTGCCCGTAGGAGCCAATATTGATTCTGCTGCCCCTCACTTTAATACATCAAACCTTCTTTTAGATAATGGGTAAGTTTCAGCTGGAGGACAAACATACAGATAAATGGTCTATTTGCTTTAAATTCTAGGATTTCTTTCAGAAATACTCCTTCTAGTATTCTGCACTGTCCTAGTGTAGTAGACAACTTCTGCTTCTCTCAATAAAGTAGCAAGCTCCTAAAATAGGCTGGAATTCTCAATCTCTTCCTCATGGAGATGATAAACAACAAACATGAAGAGTAACAGATAACAGATAATCAGAGTTGGAAGGGACCTTGTAGTTCATCTAGTCCTACCCTGCACCCAAGCAGGAGACCCTACACCATTTCTGACAAATGGCAGTCCAATCTCTTCTTGAAAGTCTCAACAGATGGTGCTCCCACAACTTCCGAGGGCAACTTCTGTTCCATTGATTGATTGTTCTCACTGTCAAAAAGTTTCTCCTTATTTCCAGGTTAAATCTCTCCTTGTTCAGTTTCCATCCATTATTCCTTGTCTGGCCTACAGGTGCTTTAGAAAATAGCTTGACCCCTTCCTCCCTGTGGCAGCCCCACAAATACTAGAACACTGCTGTCATGTCTCCCCTGGTCCTTCTTTTCACTAGACTAGCCAAGCCCAGTTCCTGTAACCATTCTTCATAGCTTTTGTCTCCAATCCCCTAATCTTCCTGGTAGCTCTTCTCTGTAATATTTCTAGAGTCTCAACGTCTTTTTTATAATGTGGTGAACGAAACTGGATGCAGTACTCTAGGTGTGGTCTTACTAAGGCTTTATAGAGTGGTATTAGTACTTCCCTTGATCTTGATTGTATCCCTCTTTTAATACAATTTAGGATTGCATTAGCTTTTTTTGGCTGCTGCTGCACACTGCTGGCTCATATTTAACTGGTTGTCCACTAAGACTCCAAGATCTCTCTCACAGTTCCTGCTATTGAGCCTGGTTTCAACCAGTCTATATGTGTCGTTTGGGTTTTTCTTGCCTAAGTGTAGGACTTCACTTTTCTCTACATTGAATTTCATTTTGTTAGATACAGCCCAGTGTTCTAGTCTGTCAAGATCCATCTGTTAGCTATTCCTGCCAGCTTAGTATCATCTGCAAATTTGGTAAGTTTCCCTTCTATTCCCTCATCTAAGTCATTAATGAAGATATTGAAGAGTACTGGGCCTAAGATGGAACCTTGTGGCACCCCACTGCTTACTTGCCTCCATGTAGACTTAGACCCATTAAGGACTACTGGTTGAGTACGGTTTGCCAGCCAGTTGCGAGTCCATCTACTTCTGCTGCTGCTATCTATTCCACTTTTTTCTAGCTTCCTAAGAAGTAGGTTAGGACATTAGAAGCTGTGCTGGCATAGTGAAGAATTTGAATTTCAGTATTAATCTGGACAGTAACTCCAGTGTTCAGGAATTACAAAAATCCCTCTCAGCTTTGGAATCAGCATTGCTCATGAATTATGGCCTTCAGTACATCTATGAGGTGACTCCCACTGTAGACCTGTGCGCAGCAATGTTTACCACCCCCGAAGAAGTTGCTCTAAGAGAGATTCTAAATTATTAGTGTGAAAGAGGAGTAGTTGGGAAGTATTACAACCATTGGAGAAAAATGAAGGTGGGAGGAATAATAGAGGGGTATAAAAGAGCCCATTATATGGATGGAAAGTCTTGTCTGTTTTCTCACAAAGCCATTCAGGTTTAGCTGAGAAAGATCCTTAAAAAAAACCCTAAACCCAATAAAATGTGGTTGTTGCTGCACCAACCCAAACACTGAAGCATACCTACAAGCAAACAACCTTAACTGTAATATTCCCCGTGTTTTTCTCACTATAGACTCATCCCCGGTAACTACCAGCAGATCCTTGCATTGATGTTTGCTGTCTCCCAGGTCAATAAGGATTTTTTTCTGCTCCCCAACATCACCCTTGGCTTCCACATCTATGGCCATTTCCAGACTGAGATATTTATTGCCTTAAACAGCCTCTCCATGCTCTCCTCACAAGGCCAAGTGGTTCCAGGTTACAAATGTGGCTGGAAGGGCACTCTGTTCTCCATCATTGGTGGCCTCAATCCCAAATCCTCCAGGCAGATGGACTCCATCTTCAGCATCTTTAAGGTCCCACAGGTAAGGGAGCTCTCTTGGATACAATATGGACTAGACAGAGATCAGAAGGTTACTCAAAAGCCAAGAGGTAGAGGTTTGGGGGGGGCACATCATGAGCATGTGACTCTTACTTAATTCTTTATGAAAGGGTGGCCATCGTTTTATTGCCATTCATTATCTGCATCAGGTTGTTAGTTTTTCTCTTGTATTCTGATGAACCTCAATCAATAAAAATGTTTAACTGGTGTAACTGGTGTAACGGGTGGCTCTTCCTAAAATGGGAGAGAGCTTAAGCTAGCTATTCAACATGAGTCAACCTGACTTCTGGGGCCATCAACCTCACAATGTTGACCCCTAAAGTCAACATAAGACTTTTACTTTGTATTCGAAAAAAGAATCTTTTTTTTCTCCAGCTCGGTGTTGGCTTTGAGTTCTCTCAGAGAGAGAGAAGAGTTTATCCTTCCTTCTTTCGGATTAATCCCAAGGAATTTCCTCAGTATGTGGGTTTAGTCCAGCTGCTCCTGTATTTCCAATGGAATTGGGTTGGGCTTATGGCCCCTGAAGATGACAGGGGAGAACATTTCATCTCAACTCTGACACCAATGCTTCAGGAGAATGAGATCTGCCTGGCCTTCTCTGAAAGGTTCAAATCACATGATTTTCCGATTATAGGGAAACAGTTAGTTCTCAGTTTGGAGATTTGGTCAAAAATGGAAGTGATTCTTCTTTTTGGAGACTTTGATTGTAGTTCAACTGTACAGACATTTTTGTTTCTCTATGAAAAATCGAGCAACACATCATTTAGCAATGTTTGGATCTTAACCTCCCATTGGAAACTTAGTGTGGTGGAATCTGAGGACATATTGCTATTTCTAAAGGCTTTCCATGGAGTCTTGCATTTCAGGGACCACACTGGGGATGTCTCAGAATTCAACCGCTTCCTCCTATCTTTAGACCCCTTGAACCCCCAAGGAGATGTCTTTCTCCCTCGATGGTGGGAAATTGTCTTTGAGTGCAAGATCCATAAATCAGGACAGATCCCTCCAAAGCGGGTAAAACAATGTACAGGAAAGGAGAATCTGCAGAATATGCCCAATTACATTTTTGAAACAAGAATGACAGAAGAAAGTTACAATATCTACAATGCTGTTTATGCTCTGGCACATGCTTTACATGCAATGTATGGATTCGGAGCCCAGCCAGCTATGATGAGGCTTGGAAAGAGGATCACAGATGTCCAGTCATGGCAAGTAAGTTCTGTGGCTTTGAATCAGTCCATAGACACTTAGATTGGAAGCTCCCCATATGAATTTCTTCAGTTCCTGATTAAATGTCTGCGTCCTCCCATTCTGATTCATCAGAGACCGGGTCATCTTTTCACTTGTGATACTCAGCTCGCTATGTGAAAAGAGCTTCTCATTAACAATGGATGGAAACTAACCAAGGAGAGAAGCAACCTAGAACTTGGGGGAAATTTCTTAAGGAACTGTTTACCTATAGAGGTTGTGGCTGCCTCATTGCTGGAGTCATTTAAAAAGAGAAAGGATAGCCAGTTATCTAAAACTGTAGAAGGTCTGTTTCTTGAGCAAGGGGTTGGACTAGAAGACCTCCAATGTCCCTTCCAATACAGTGATTCTTTTTCTTTGACAACCACAGCCCAGAGCAAGATTCAAAATGGTCCTAACAGGTTCCTGATCTGAAATTCATCAGAATTTCCTGCATCAAAGGCTAAAATATTGGACCTCTTTGAATAGTAAAGTGACCAACCTGGTCAGATGCTTCCTTGCACATGGTCCAGTTGACCAAACCTGGTTTCTCCATTCTGCAGCCTTTGACAATGAGCTAGAGAAAGTCAGTGGAATTTTCCAGGGTTCCGATAGAAATGATTTATTCATTTCAAAGATTCATTTATCAGTTAACCAGACCTTGGACAAAGGAACTATTGGAAAATGCATGTAGCCAAGTATCCCAAAAGGAAAATCCTAAACTTAAATTTAGAATGTGGAAAGAAAATTCTTCTGTTTTGGTGAAATTTGAGTTGGAAACCATGCCCAGGGATAAAGGGGAAACTTTTAGTTTCAGAGTTAAATACACTTGATTCCTCAGATCACCACCAAGAGATGGAGCTTCTCAAGATGGCTATTAGGTGATGAGAGAAGCCACAATGTTTCATTGTAGCTCTAGGCCCCAAATACTCTCATTTCTAAAGGTCTCTTTTATTTCAGATTCTTCCCTATTTGAGGAATGTGCAGTTCAACAACAGTGCTGGAGATGAAGTCTCCTTCTCACAAGATGGACTGGGATCTGCTCGTTACGATCTTCTCAACTGGGTTCTCCTCCCCAATCGATCTTTTGCCCCCATAAAGGTTGGGCAAGTAAATCCTGAGACTCCCCCAGGCCAGGATTTCACCATTAACTCTGATGGAATTATATGGGCCACAAATGTGAGCTGCGAGGAAATGTTATAAGTGCAAGGGAATGAATGGAAAAAGAACTGAATGGAAATGCTGTACATTCAGGGAAATATTAATTCTCTCCTGCAATGCAGAACATCTTTCTAACTTGAAAAATAATCATTTGAGTCCGAAATCATGGCAGTCATTTGGTGAAAAATCTGCTTATCGTGTAACACATTTGAGGTCTGATTTGTGTCAGTCCACAAAGGGAACAACGTCTGCTTGAGACACAGGATGCAATTACAACAAGAAACACTGATTTCCAGGGAACATTTCTGCTTAGTTGCATCCTCATGGTCAGTCACAAACCTTCCTTTGCAGGATGAAACCCCAGTTCCAATCTCCAGCATCTATTGGGAGGTTGGGAATGCCACTCACCTGAATCCCCAGCAGCTGTTCCTGGCTTTTGATAGACAATGATGAACAATTTGGTTAGAAGAGATTCTACGTATAGAAATGGGGAGGTGGAATAGAAATAGAAATGTAGGAACCAATTAAACAATTCATTGGTATTTCTCTTTCAGACTATCCCCTTTGCCAGGTGTGGCATGAAGAGGTGCCATGCAGGAGAGAGGAGAAGAGTTCCAGAGGGCAAGGAAGTTTGCTGCTACCAGTGTGATGCATGTCCAGAAGGGACCATTTCTAATCAGACAGGTAGACCAGACTTTAACTCTTAATCCTCCAAAATCAAGGGAAGACATTCATTAAATCAATATTTTTGTTATTGTTGTCATTTCTGATGAGATTGACATCCACTCATACTGCCCTACCACAGAGGACAACTTTCCTAATCCTCAGCAATTGCTTGCAGGATAGATTTAGGGAAGAATTTGTGAACCCCCAATATGCATTTCCACTCCTACTCTAACATCCAATTGGGAAAACTAACTTTCAATCTTTTACTAAGAAGTGGGGTGTGCGGTCCAAAGGTTTAATTTTTATCATTTAGTGCATGCTTCTTCCATCAGTTCTATCAACCTCTGAGGAAATAGACCTGCCAGAGAAAAAGGAGATCCATCTATCTATATTTCCTTGAAAGAGGAGGAGGGATCAAAAAAGTCTGAATGAACAGATCTGAAGTACAAAGCAGAGAGGTTTAGGCAGGGATAATATACACACAAACAAAACACCAACATTCCTGGATAAAAGATCTGTTGTTCTTGTATGGGATTTACCTTTGGGGGGGGGGGGTATTTTGTCGAACAATTATAAGGTAAGAGGTATAAGTATAAAAATAGTTATGGATGCATGAACTGGATACATATAAGAAAAACAAAGAAGAAACAATAGGACAGGGATGGTAGGTACGTTGGTGCACTTATGCACGCCCCCTACAGACCTCTTAGGAAAGGGGTGAGGTCAATAGTAGACAGTCTAAGATTAAAGTTTTTGGGGTTGGCAATATATAAACCAGGATAGTTATTTAATACCGTTGTACCTTTAAGAGAGTGCTGTAATTGTGATTGGCTGAGGATCCTCCAACGGCCATAAGATGGAGCCAGAAACCTGGTTTGTTCTTCTTGCATTTCCCTATTGCCTTTTGCCTGATCGTCGTTCTGCTTGGATTGCTGTGAGTCTTGTAAACTGTTAGCAAACTCCATTTACTGAACTTTGTTTATGATACTGGACTTCATTTTTGGATTATCTCTGGACTGATTGTATTGAGTACTACCTGCTTTAACTGTGTATGATTTGGACTGTTTGTTGAACTTTGTTTACCTGTTTACAGCAAGTAAAACCTACATCTTACTACTCAGTGTATCTGTATGCTGCTTGTGTGTTATTCCTCACCCCTCTCACTACGTTTCCCTGAGTGCACTCATTCTCCTAATGGGGAACACCTCAACATGTAGCACTGAATCAAAGGCTTTACAGAAGTCTATGTAGATTGCGTCTATTGCTTTGCCCATTATTTGATCCATTATAAAGTGAGGGAGAAACAGGCAGTAAACTTAATCTGAAAGCCATATTACCCATGGAATTGCCCCACTGAATGGATAGCTAGAACTGAACATATCCTCATCACTGACTAATCAGGATCATCATAAATGAAGGATTATTTGCTCTTTCGGATGCCCCATAAATAGCACGGGGGATTCTTTCATCACTCTCTTTATGAGTTGGTCATCAGCAGAAAGGAAAAACACCTACCACCTTTGTTGGAAGGATAATGTGCATGGTGGTTGCTCAATAAATCCTTAGACAAAGACTTTTGATTTCAGATGCAACTCACTGTGATCCCTGCCCAGAAGACCAATTTCCCAACAAGGACAAGGTCCAATGCATTGCCAAGAAGATTCACTTCCTTGCCTATCAAGACACCCTGGGATACATTTTAGTTTTTCTTGCTCTTTTCTTCTCTGTGATCACCTCTGCAGTTCTCGTGATTTTCTATAAACATCATGACACACCAATTGTCAAGGCCAACAACCGAGATCTCACCTACATCCTCCTGGTCTCACTCCTGCTCTGCTTCCTCTGCTCCTTCCTCTTCATTGGTCAACCAGGGAAGATCACCTGTCTCTTTCAACAATCTGCCTTTGCCATTCTCTTTTCCCTTGCAGTTTCCTCTGTGTTGGCAAAGACTGTCATGGTGGTTCTGGCCTTCATGGCCACCAAGCCAGGGAACAAGACAAGGAAACTCTTAGGAAAACCACTGACCAACTCCATTGTCATAGCCTGTCCCCTGATCCAAGCAGTCCTTTGTGCCACTTGGCTGGGAACCTCTCCCCCGTTTCTTAATTTGGACTTCCACTCCTTGTTTGGAGAGGCCATCTTGGAATGTAAGCAAGGCTCAGCTGTAATGTTTTATGCTGTCCTCTCTTACCTAGGAATTTTGGCCCTTGTCAGTTTCACAGTGGCATTTCTAGCTAGGAGATTGCCCGATAGTTTTAATGAAGCCAAGTTCATTACTTTTAGCATGCTGGTCTTTTGCAGTGTTTGGATCTCCTTCCTGCCCACATACCTGAGTACCAAAGGGAAGTCCATGGTGGCCGTGGAGATCTTCTCCATTTTGGCCTCTGGAGCTGCTCTTTTGGCTTGTATTTTTTTCCCCAAATGCTACATTATTCTGCTGAGGCCTGATCTGAATTGTAGAGAAAATATAGTAAGAAATAAGAATTTCTAATTAATGCAAGGAGTTGCCTCTTTCATATTTATCTTTATGGCATGTTTAGAATATTATAAGATTTCTAATCAATGATGATGTGAAGGAGGAATTTGTTCATAAAAGAATTCTTTAACAAGTTCTGCAAATGCTTACCACATTCCTGTGGTCAGTCTTTTGTTTTTCATGTTTTCAAAGTGTCATTAGTGAGTTCCAATGCCCTGTATTGAAGGAAAACTGCTTATTGAAGATGTGTTTGTTATTTCAGATATTTCTAAGTTTATATGGCAAAGGAAAAAAAACCAAGAATTAGATTTAAAAAATGCTGCAAGATACTAAGGAAAGAGGGGGTTGGGTTTACCAGACCTGAAATTATATTATTGGCCATGTTGTCTGGCCTGGTTCAAAGAGTTGGTGAATTTCCAGAATAAGAGTGTCAAACCCAAAACTGACTTGGAAACCTGACAAAGAGGTTACTTGAATTAGAGGTCCATGACCTAAGGTTTGGATAGCACAGTTATTTATGTTATGATAAAGTTAATGTTGATCTTAATAATCACTTTGCTAGCCTTGTCATGCTAAGAGTTTGGAATAAGTATAAAACAAGGTTCTATATGAAGTTGCCTCTTTTGATGTCCCCACCCACCCAAGAAGCTTTTTCTAAAGAAAAGAAATGGTAGCGAAGACAGACTGATGGACGTTTGGTTCCTTACATTATCGTCAAACTCTGGTGCACCTACATTAACATTGAGGGAAGAATTTGAATTAGAAGGTTAGGTTTGCCACTTTTTACATATCAAAAACTGAAAAAATGATTTAAATCAGATAAAAAGAGTTGCGGGTTTGATTTTGATAAAAATGAATTGGAAATATTGCTGCGTGGTACTGATGAGTATTTTATTCCTAAGATTTATAAAATGTTGTTGAAATTGAATTTGGAAAGTGAAGATGTAAAACATTGTATGATTCAGTGAGCAAAGAATTTTGGATATAATGTGATGCTTGAACAATTGGAAAATATGTGGATGAAAGGTTTAAAATTTACACTAAACTATAATTTAAAAGAAAAACTTTATAAGATGATGTATTATTTGCATTTAACACCGGATAAATTATTCTGAATGTATAAGGGTATTTCAAATGAATGTTGGAAGTGTCAAAGAAAGAAGAAACTTTTTACCATCTATGGTGGACATGTGATAAAGCAAAGAAATGTTAGAGTTAGATTCATATTATAATACAGAATATTCTTAAAATGAAAATAAAAATGAAACCAGAAACTTTTCTCTTGGGTTTAATGGAAAAAGACTTGGAGAAAAAAATGGAACTTTTATCTTACATATGTTGAAACAGAAAAATGGAAGAACATTTGGATACCCACTATGGATGAATTGCTACAGAAGCTGATGAAGTTGGCAGAAATGGCAAAATTGACCATTTTGGTTGAAGGAAAGAATAGAAGTACTTTTGTTTCCACATGGAGGCCACTTTTGAACCTTAAGTGGAAAAAAACGAAACGTTGATTTTGGGTTTTAGGAATTAGATTGATATGTTTTTTCTAGAAATGGCTAGTTTACATTATTATGGAAAAACAAAAAGTTGTTTTAATGTTAATGTTTTATTTCACAGCAACAGAGGGAGTCAGAAATCAATGTTATTTCTTTTCTTTCCCCCAATTTCTCCTCACTTTTCTCTCCCTCTCCCCCCTTCTACTGTGTCTTCCTATTTACTTTTGTATTTTGTATTTCATCTTATGACCTAATAAAAAATGTTAAACTGGGAAAAAAGATGTGTTTATTATTTCAATTCGGATATTTTCTTATTTTGTTACTTATTTTATTTAGTTTATTTTTAATGTAGCATTTTAAAGATTACGTTCAATATCAATGTTTATCTTCAGTCTTGATCATCTTCTTTAAGGACTGTCAAGGCTATAAGAGAGCCAATGCAGGTGGAAACCAGGGTTGAGGTAGGAGATGACAAGACTGAGCCTGATGGAGGGGTCAAATGCTCCATTCATCTCAAGTCTCCAAGAGATCATCCAAGTCCAGCCCTCCTTGAATTCTGTTGACTCTTATTTACTGCCGAATTTGCTTTCACTGTTAGTACATCACATTCTTCTGGAGATCATTAGCATACAATAATTCATTTGGGTCACCTGGACTCCTGATTTCCAGCACTTGACAGTTGATGACATTAAAGACTACCAAGAGGCCACGTTGAGCTGGAATGGATGCATTGCCCTCATCTTGCTCCTTCCTAAGTTCATCTAAATGTGCAACCAATACCATTTTCATCCCACACCCAACCCTGGAACCTCACTGAAATGAAGATTCATCCAGGGTCTATCAAAATAGTCCAGTGTGATTTGGTTCAGCCACTGTTCCTTGAGTAGGAGTCAAACTGAGTCCTCTTTCAGAGGTAGGGGAACAATCCCACCTCTCAAGGATGATTCATGCTGGCTTCATCTCAACTGTGGGTTTATTCCCAATAACAGAAGATTTTCTGCCTCCACCTTCCCACCACTCTTGCCTCTGTCCTCTCTGTTGTTCTCATGGACATTCAGACTCTCCACAGCTCAATTTTATTCTGTTTAAAGAACTGAAGCTGTAAGGAGGAATGACAGAAATGGAGCATGGAGACAAAAGAGGAATCAGACTAAACTCTCTAAGTAGCCACAAATGGACTAAGTCCAGTCCCTCTTGAATTCCATTGACCCTTATCTAACTCCAAGATAGTACTAACCATTCATTTATTAGCTACCTATGGATAGACATGAATAGTAACAAATCAGTCCAATTGCAAATTTACATGTGGTCTGAATATTTTACACCTGACACAACATTTAGAAAGTCTTTTCTTGAGATGGCCACCATATTGCTACTTGAGTAGAAACTAACAATCCACAAAACCCCTAGATTGCAAAGGAGTCCTAAGAGGGACAGCGAATTGTCATGCAGAATCAAAGATGAAAAGTTCCACTTCTGGGAGGAACAATTATTCACATCAATCTTGCAATTCTTGTTCTTTGTGTTATAACAAAATAACAGAGTTGGAATGGACCTTGGAGATCTTCCCTTGCTGAAGCAGGAGACCCCATACCATGCTGCCCAGTTCCTTCTTAAAAGCCTCCAGTGTTGGAGCACCTAGAACTTCTGGAGGCAAGCCCTTAAACTGATTAATTCTCCTGTCAGGAAATTTCTCCTTAGTTCTAGTTGGATCACTTCTTGATAAGCATCCATCCATAACTTCTTGGTCTGCCATTAGGTGCTTTGGAGAAGAGCTTGACCCCCATTTCTCTGTGATAGCCCCTCAAATATTGGAAGACAGCTGTCATTTTTCCTCTAGTCCAGGCCTGGTTATCTCATTATTGGTGGGATTTTGCCCTTGGGAATCATTCTAAGGTCTCCTGTCTTTGACTTTAATACAGTGAAGCTTGTTTTAGATAATAGGTAAGTTTCACAGTTTTGCTTTAAATTAGGTGACTTTTTCCAGATATTCTTCTAATATTTGCACTGTCCTGGTGTAGTGCACATTTTGTGCTTTTCTCAATAAATTAGCAAGATCTTAAAATAGGTTGGAATTCTCAATCTCTTCATCAGGAAGATGATTAACAACAAAAATGAAGAGGGAAGCTGTGCTGGCCTAGTGAGGAACTCAAATTATAATATTAATCAAAACAGTAATTTGTGGTAGAAAATTCAAATAAAAGCTCAACACTCTTCATGTATTCAGGAGTTACAAAAATCCCTCTCAGTGTTGGAATGAGCATTGCTCATGAACAATGGCCTTCAGTAAGTCTATGTGGTGACCCACACCCACCCACCCACACACACACACACTGTAGTCCTGTGCTCAAACATCCTTGCCCCACCTGAAGAAGCTGCTCCAAGGTCTGATCCTTAAATAATAAAAGTGAAATGGGAGCAATTGGAAAGGTTTACAACAACTGGAGCAAATTGAATATGGCAGGGATGATAGAGAGTATAAAACAGTCCAGGATATCTATGGGAAGGCTTGTCTCCTTTCTCAGAATGTCATCCAAGTTTAGCCAAGGGAAAACCTTTGAAAAAAACTGAAACCCAATGAAATTTGGGGGTTTCTCCCTTCAAAAGTCCCACCAAACAGTGAAGCAAATTCTACAGCCATGCACAAGCTTTCTTAGAATGTTCTGCAATGTTTTTCTCACTACAGACTCATCACCAATAACTACCAACAGTTCCTTGCATTGATGTTTGCTGTCTCCCAGGTCAATAAGGATTTTCTTCTGCTTCCCAACATCACCCTTGGCTTCCATATCTATGGCCATTTCCAGAGGGAGATAGTTTTTTCCTTAAACAGTCTCTCCATGCTCTCCTCACGAGACCAAGTGGTTCCAAGTTACAAATGGGACCTGCAGGACAATCTGCTGTCTGTCATTGGTGGTCTCACTGCCAAGTCCTCAAGGCTGATGGCCTCCATCTTCAGCATCTTTAAGGTCCCACAGAAAAGAGAGATCTCTTGCCATAAAATTTTATTTTGTCTTTGGATGATGAATCTCATTTTCTCCAGCTTGGTGTTGGCTTTGAGTTAGGGAGAGAGAAGAGTTTATCCTTCCTTCTTCCGGATTAATCCCAAGGAATCTCCTCAGTATGTGGGTTTAGTCCAGCTGCTCCTGTATTTCCAGTGGAACTGGGTTGGGCTTGTGGACCCTGAAGATGAGAGGGGAGAATGTTTCCTCTCAACTCTGAAGCCAATGCTCCAGGAGAAGGAGATCTGTCTGGCCTTGACTGAAATGCTGGAATTGGATAATGTTGAAATCACTCTGAACAAGTTTATTCTCAATTTCCTTACCTGGTTTAAGATAGAAGTGTTTATTATGTTTGCAGACACAGCTGTTACTGTCATTTTAATAGAGGTGGTACATTTTTTTGAAAGATTCAAAGAAGTATCATTTGGAAAAATTTACACCTTCACTTCCCATTGGAAAATTGGCTTGGAAGAAACTGAATACATATTGCAATATATAAAGCCTTTTCATGGGGTCCTGCATTTCAAAGACCACTCCGGGGATGTCTCTGAATTCAGCCACTTCCTCCTGTCTTTAGACCCCTTGAACCCACAAGGAGATGTCTTTCTCCCTCTTTGCATGGTGGGAAATAGTCTTTCACTGCAAGATCCATCGATCAGGGAAGATCCCTCCAAAGGGGGAAAAACACTGTACAGGAAAGGAGAATTTGCAGAATCTGCCCAATTACACTTTTGAAATGAGAATGACAGGTGACAGTTCCAATATCTACAATGCTATTTATGATCTGGCACATGCTGTCAGCCTCAAGATCTCTTTGGCTACCCTAACTGCTATCTCATTTATCTCTCCCATATCCTATCTACTTTATCTTCTCTACTGCTAGGCTTAATTCTTTCGGCTGTCATTAGCACCGAGGGGAGGGGTAATTGTGGGGGTAAGAGAGCTGGAGGTGTTTTGCATTCCTTTACTGTGGGTAAGCAAAAGGAGGGGGTGTATGATTTCTTCTTTTCAACTTTCCATTTCCTTGCTAGCTTCTATCCCTTTTTGCGCAGCTGCGAAGTCTTATCAAAATATGTCAAGGTCAACGGACAGAGGCCTCATCACCACCTGAAGATGCCCACATGATCATATTCAGAACTTTTAATTGGAAGAGACTTCTGGACTTTGGGGGGTGGGAACAATTCCATTCCTTTGTATATGGGATCTGCGCACCAAATTCTCAGTTTTGGAATTCCATCTGTAGCTTCCTCGTTAATTTCCAGTAAAAGAATAACTTTGCCCTGATCCATGGAGTCTGGGTATTTCTTTCTTGGATTTTGAAGGGAGCACACACTGACACATGCTTTGCATGCAATGTATGGATCCAGAGTTCGACTGAGCATCATGAGGCTTGGAAAGAGGACCTCAAATGTCTAGTCATGGCAGGTAATTTCTGAGGCTTCTGACTCAGTCCACAGACACTTAGATCGGAAGCTCCTCATATGAATTGCTTCAGTTACTGATTAAATATCTCCCATACTAATTCATCTGAGACCTTGTCCCCCCCACCCTTTTTTTAGTTTACCATTTGTTTTGCTACTCACACCTTGCTGTGTGAAAAGAGCTTCTGATTAATAATGGATGAAAACTAATAAAAAAGAGAAGCAACTTAGAACCAAGGAGAAATTTCTTAAGGAAAAGTTTACCTATAGAAGTCGTGGGTGCCCCATTGCTGGAGTCATTTATGAAGAGACAGGATAGCTAGATTTCTAAAAGTGTATAGAGTAAGTTGCTTGAGCAGAAGGTTGGACTAGAAGACCTCCAATGTCCCTTCCAATACTGTGATTCTGTTTCTGTGACAACCACAGCACAGAGCAAGATTCAATGTGGTCCTAATGGTTTCCTGGTCTGAAATTCATCGGAATTTTCTGAATCAAAGGTTAAAATGTTGGACCTATCAGAATAGTGAAGTGACCAGCCAGCTCAGATGCTTCCTTCCACATAGCCCAGTTCATCAAACCTGGTTCCTGCATTCTGCAGATTTTGACAATGAGCTAGAGAAAACCATTGGAATTTTGCATGGCTCTGATAGAAATGATTTATTCATTTCAAACATTCACTTATTGGTTAACAAGAATTTAGGCTATATAACTATTGGAAAGTGAATCTAGCCAAGTCTCAGAAGAGGAAAAGCCTAAAATTACATTTAGATTGTGGAACTAAAATTCTTGTGGTTTGATCAAATTGGAGTTGGAAACCATGCCACCCAGACAGTGGTAGGATTTAATTTTTCTTACTACCAGTTCTGTGAGCATGTCTTGGTGGGAGTGGCAGGAGAAGGATACTGTAAATTAAAGGATACTCCAATCAGAGGTGCTATTTGCCGGTTCTCTGAACTACTCAAAATTTCCATACCAGTTCTCCAGAACTGGTCAGAACCTGATGAATACCACTTCTGTACCCAGAGATGGAACTATCTTATCAATTATTAACCTGTCTTCTCAAGATCTATGTGATGACAGAAGCCACAATGTCTCATTTGTAACTCTAGCCCCCAATACTCCAATTTCTGAAGGTCTCTTTTCTTTCAGATTGTTGCCTATTTGAGCAATGTGCAATGCAACAACAGTGCTGGAGATGAGGTCTCCTTCTCAGAAGATGGACTGGGATCTGCTCATTATGATCTCATCAACTGTGGGTGGAGAAAGAACTGGCCTTTTTCTTTAGAGAAAACAAAAAAGAAGATACATCAATCCAGAACGTATGGGATACAGTGAAGGCGTATGCCAGAGGCTTGATAATAGACTATACAAGGAAAAGAAATACCATGAAAACATTAGCCTCTAAGGCATTAGAAGATGAGTATAAAGGACTCAAAAAAGAGCTACAGAAAATGCCACAGAGAAAGGACATTAAGTTAAAAATGGATATAACCAAACATAAAATGGGTCTAATAGAAAAAGAAGAATTAGCACAAAAAATTAGAGGTGCCAAACAGAACTATTTTGAAGATGCAAATAAACCAGTAAATGGTTAGCATATAAATTGAGAAAGGAGAAAGAATCAAGGAAAATATCGCAATTAATAGATGACCAAGGCCAAGTTTGCTATGGTAGTAAAGAGAAGAAGGAAATTATTCGAGATTATTATGGGAAACTATACACACAAGAGAATATTGATGAGGAAAGAGTTAAACAGTATTTATAGAATGCTAATTTACCCCAGATACCTAAAGAGACTGAAACAATGTTAGAAAGCAATATAACGATGATGGAGTTAACTGAAGCACTTAAGAAACAAAACAATGGAAAAGCACCAGGCCCAGATGGACTTCTGGCAGAATTTTACAAAACATTACAAGAATCATTGGATTTTCCACTGCTAGAAGTTATGAATGAAGTTATGTTAAAGAAGAGGATACCTAAATCATGGTCAGAAGCTTATATCACACTTGTTCCAAAAGAGGAAGCCGATCCATTACAAATCAAGAATTATAGACCTATGTCCCTACTAAACACAGATTATAAAATCTTTTCTTCAATATTGGCAGAAAGACTTAAAAAATATTTAAATAATTTTATCCATCCTGACCAAAATGGATTTCTGCCAAAGAGACAAATCAAAGACAATATGAGAGTAATCTTGGACACTTTGGAATAATACGAGGCACATCCTGAAAAACAAATGGCTTTGATATTTCTAGATGCACAGAAGGCATTTGATAATGTGAATTGGTGATTCATGTTATTATTGCTGGAACAGATGGGCTTTGCTAGAAAATTTATTCAAGCAATAGAAGCTATATATCAAAAGCAGACGGCAAAGGTAATGATAGAGGGAGAACTGACAGAATCTAGTGATATAAGAAAAGGAACAAGATAAGGGTGCGCACTGTCACCTTTGTTGTTTGTGTTAACTTTGGAAGTGCTAAACAGAAATATTAGAGATGGAAAGAATATAAAAGGAATGAAAATCAAAAAGGAAGAATTTAAGTTGCAAGCATTTGCAGATGATCTGATTTTTATCTTAGAAGACCCACTAGAAACAGCATCAAAATTGATAGAAAAGATAGAGACATATGGAAAGGTGGCTGGTTTGAAAATAAGTAAAGATAAGACAAAGATCTTGACAAAGAATATGCTATCAAGACAAAAGGAAGAATTGGCAGACCTATTGAAAATTCATGTCACAAATAAGATCAAGTACTTGGGAATATACTTGACAGCAATATGCAGTACACTGAGAGAGAATAATTATATCAAACTTAAACAGCAGATTGCACTAGATCTGGTGAAATGGGAAAATTTACAACTGTCATTAATAGGGAAAATATCAACAATCAAGATGATTTTTATATTTGTTTCAAACAATTCCAATTAGGCTTGGAAAAGACTACTTTGAAGATTTAAATAAAATTGTGTTGAAATATATATGGCAAGGTAAGAAAGCTAATAAAGAATAAAGTTAAAACTTTTGCAAGATGCCAGAAAAAGAGGAGGATTTGGTTTGCCTAATTGGGAGTTGTATTATCAAGCTACAAATTTGATGTGGGTTAAGGAATAGATAACATTAAGAAATACTAGATTGTTGACATTAGAAGGACATGTTCTGTTGTTGGGGTAGCATGCTTTTTTATGGTATAAAGGAACTAAAACACAGGGGTATTTTAGAAGACATTATATACGGGAGTCTCTGTGGTTAAATTGGGAAAAGATTAAAAGACAATGTTATTTGAAAATTCCAGTCTGGTTATCGACTATTGAAGCATTTTATCCTATAATATACAAAAAGGAATAAACAGTTAGATATGGTGAAATATTGAATGAAAAGGGTGAACTTAAATCTATACAAAAACTAGAGGAACAAGGTATAAAGGTAAATTGGTTTTCATATGTGCAAATACATTCAAGGTATGATAAAGATTCTAAAACAGAAGGTTTCTATGATAAATTGACTGACTTAGATAAGATTTTGACAGGTACTGATGAAAAGGTGATTTAAAAATTGTATGGATATTTATTAGAAATTAAACTAGAAGAAGAACAAGTTAAAGAAACTATGATTGCTTGGGGGAAGAATTTTGGATATGGGATTGATCTAGAGAAATGGCAAAAACTATCGTTGCAAAATTATAAAACGACAATGTCAACAGCATATAAAGAAAATTTGTATAAGATGTTTTACAGGTGGCACTTTCCCCCAACAAGAATAGCAAGAATGTTCAAGAATAAATCCAAAAAATGTTGGAAATGTCATTAGACACCTGGCTCATATTACCATATGTGGTGGACTTGTGTGGATGCTAAAAAATACTGGACTAAAATCTACACGTGGTTGGAAAAAATGACAAAAAAGCATATAGATTTGAAACCAGAAATATTTTTATTGGGAATTTTACCTGAAATATATAGTAAAGGCTTGAAATACCTGATTGTAAATGTATTAACAGCGGCTAGGATTGTATTTGCTAAAAACTGGAAAAATGAGAAAATACCATCACAGGAGGAAATCATTAAGAAAATATTGGAAGTGCTGAAATGAGTAAATTGACATTTGAAATTAGAGAACAAGATGATAAATAATTTTATAAAATTTGGGATCTATTCTATCAATGGTTAGACAATAAAATATAGAAATGAAATATGTAGACTTTTAGAAAATAATAAATATATAAAGATGTATTCCTTTCTTATTATATCTACAAAATGATTCTAGGATAGATCTGGGATGATAATCTGAATTGTCATAAAACAAATTAAGTAAAATATGATCATTTTGGAAAATATGAATGAATAAAAGTATAGTCAACTGATTGATTAATAATGATATTAATGTATTTAATATATTGATTGAAAATACGAGATTATATACAATATAATTATAATTGAAGACTATGAAATGGAAGCACAAAACAATTTGTAAACCAACCGGCACACTCTATGTACATATAGGGAAGATGGCCTGGTGTTTTTATGTTTTGTTTGTTTATGTTTGTTTTAAAAACCAGTAAAAATTTATAAACAAAAAACAATCCAAGGGAAGAAATCATCAACCAAATCATCAACATATATTTACACATAACATATTAAAATGAATCCCAGTATAGCATCCATTCTCTAAGTCACATACTATTGTTGTTTTCCCCCCTTCAACACATTTGGGGTCATCTTGTGCTTCTGTGTGTTCATCTGTTGTTTGTCTATTCCACCACTGCATCTAAATGAGCCCCCTTACCTGTGGGACCTTGAAGATCTGAAGATGGGGGCTATCAGCTGATCATATTTGCTAATAAAGTGTGTTCTCTATTAAGTACATAGAGAGTAAAAATGGAGCTCATTTAAACTGTAGAATTATAAGAACTCTAATAGTCATTTGAATGGAAAAGTTGGTAGGGAACTCAGCAAAGCCTCAGGGATCAATAAAAATGAACATGCTTCAAAACAGCCCAACGTAGTGAAACCAACCCAACATATAATTAAAGATATTTTTGATGAAAATACAGGGAAATTGTAGTTCTGGAACCTAATATCCATACCTTTAACATCAAAGCATATTTTCAAGTTATTCGTGGGGCCTTACTGGGGTGAACTGACATTAATAAAAAATAAAAGTGTGGGTGATTACTAAATGGTCTGTGTTTATTCACATCACTTGATTTCCAATTATTTAATGAACTAGTTGCTCTCTCATTTCACAATATTTTTTAGAAATCAGATCAAATACAAAAATGCCCCAAAGTCAAAATAAACCTTTCAAATCTCTGCATAAATCAGAGATTCTTGTGTCCCATTATATTTTCCTTACAATTAAGATGGGGTCTCAGTAGGATAATGTAGCATTTGGGGCAAAAGATACAAGCCAAGAGACCAGCCCCAGAAGCCAAGATGGAGAAGATCTCCACAGCCACCATGGACTTCCCTTTAGTGCTCAGGTAGGTGGGGAGAAATGTGATCCAAACACTACAAAAGACCAGCATGCTAAAAGTAATGAACTTTGCTTCATTAAAACTGTCAGGCAATTTCCTGGCCAGAAAGGCCACCGTGAAACTGACCAGGGCCAGGAATCCCAGGTAGGCAAGGACAGCATAAAACATTGAAGCTTAGCCTTCATGACATTCCAAGATGGCCTCTCCTACCAAGGAGTGGAAGTCCAAGTTTGGAAATGGAGGGGAGATTGTCAGCCAGATGGTGCAAATAATTGCTTGGACCAGGGGACAGGCTAAGACAATGGAATTGGTCAGAGGTTTTCCTAAGAGTTTCCTTGCCCTGTTCCCTGGTTTAGTGGCCATGAAAGCCAGAACCACCATGACAGTTTTTGCCAAGACAGAGGAAACTGCAAGGGAAAAGACAATGGCAAAAGCAATTTGTCGGAAGAGACAGGTGAGGTTCCCAGGCTGACCAATGAAGAGGAAGGAGCAGAGGAAGCAGAGCAGGAGGGAGACCAGGAGGATGTAGGTGAGATCACGGTTGTTGGCCTTGACGATTGGTGTATTGTGATGTTTAAGGAAAACCACTAGGACTGTAGATGTGGTCACGAAGAGAAAAAGAGTGAGAGAAACTAAAGCGTATCCCAAGTTATCTTGATAGGCAAGGAAGTGCACCTTCTTCACAATGCAGTGATTCTTCTCCCCATTTGGATATTGGTTTTCTGGGCAAGGGTCACAGTGGGCTGCATCTGAAATCAAAAGTCTTTATCTGAGCAGTTCAATAGTATCTATCTTGACTATTTGTCATATTGCAATGTCCTACCTGTCAATGAATACTTCAGCTTCAACCACAACAATACAAGAGTACACAATAGATACAAACTCAAGGTAAACCGCACCAAACTTGATTGCAGCAACAGAGTGGTCAAGGTCTGGAAAGCTCTACCTGACTCTGTGGTTTCTTCCCCAACCCCAAAAAACTTTAACCTTAGACTGTCTACTATTGAGCTCACCTCTTTCCTAAGAGGTCTGTTGGGGGCATGCATAAGCACACCAACATGCCTACCATCCCTGTCCTAATGTTTCTTTTTATTCATATGCATTTCAATGTATTCATAACCATGTTTATACTTATAGTATAAATAGTATTATACTTATACTTATAGTATTATACTCTAATACTAGATAGATAGATAGATAGATAGATAGATAGATAGATAGATAGATAGATAGATAATAAGACCCTTAAAGAAGGCTGAGTTCAATGGGCCACTCTTTAAAGTTCATCAGCCTAATTTGCTCAACTGGTTTGCTCAGTCAGGTTCTCTTCCAACCCTCTCCATTCAGCCTTTGCCAGACCTCTTCATTCCACTTTGAGGAATGTCTTGAACAACTTGCCTGTTTGATTAGAAATGGTCCCTTCTGGGCAAGAAATACATTCGTAGCAGCAAATGGGCCTTCCCTCTGCAACTTTCCTGACCTGTCCTGGAAGGCAGTGTTCCACACATCGGGAGAAAGGCTTTGTCTGAAAGGAGAGATTTTAGCATTGAAAGGTTAGAAACATTCAGCTCAGCTACAGGATATATATACAGGATATACAGTGTATAAAAGTGTCCCCTCTTGCTCTGTTGTTATGAGAGTTTCCACCTCAACAGCCTGTTCCCCTTCTCTTCTCTTAGCCCTTGAAGCAGCATTTGGTCTCCACCTGGTTAGCCCACACAATGGCATCGGGATCGATGCTGAAACCTTCAGCTGGAAGAGCCACTGGATTAACCCATCCAACTTTCTGTCAAAGGATTGTCATATTTGCAAAGACGATCCAGTTTAGGATGTCAAATCCTTCATATTTCATTCCAGTTTCTGAAAAGGAGACTTCATCCCCAGCAGTGTTGTTAAAGATATTGTTTTTCAAGAAGGTGTGGATCTGAAATTGTAAAACAAGCAAACAAACAAATCCATGAGGGTGAAGAGATATAAAGAGTGTTTGGGTTTTTTTTTTTATTTCAATACGTGGAAGGAATATTATTCTGAATGCAGGACATGAAACAGAGATGGGATTAGCCAGCATTTCCCCAATAGGCCTTTAACAGGCAATTTCTTTATTCCTTTTAGTTCATTATACACTGCTGCAGAACTCTCCACTCCTCTACTCATTGCAGAATACCTTATGCCACCAGACTTGAAATTCTAGACCTGGAAAACCTAGAACCACGCCGCCTTCGGTTTGATCTTAGTATAGTACATAAAATTACATATTGCAATGTCCTACCAGTCAATGGATACTTATTGAATACTCAACCATAACAATACAAGAGCAAACCATGAATACAATGAATACTCAAACATTACAATACAAGAGCAAACAATAGATACAAACTCAAGGTTAATTGCACCAAACTTGATCGCAGGAAATACGACTTCAGCAAGAGTGGTCAATGTCTGGAATACTCTACCTGACTCTGTGGTTTCTTCCCCAAACCCCAAAAACTTTAACCTCAGACTGTCGACTATTAACCTCACCTCTTTCCTAAGAGATCTGTAGGGGGCGTGCATAAGCGCACCAACGTGCCTACTGTCCCTGTCCTATTGTTTCTTTTATTTTTCTTATATGTATCCATGTATTAATAACTATGTTTTTACTTATACCTATTATCTTGTAAGTAATTGACAAACCAAATAAAAAGAAAAAAGAAAACTACAGTAGCAAGTGTGCTGTTACTTTGATGGAGAAAGCAACCTTTGATGAATAAGAGAACAAATAAATTTCACCTTAAGGAAACAAAGAAAAATATTTTTCCCTCAAATGAAAGTGTGGAGGGAGAGAAATAAGCCTTCATCGAGACTTCATTCCATTTGTAAATTATGACCTGTTGTTACACCAGAATCCCAACTGAGCTGTAAGCTGAGACAAAGTTCCATAGATCTTCAGCTTCAAGGATGGAGCCTACACACTACCGCAATAGCGTGTTTTGCCTGAAATACTCACCATCCCATAAAATATTATCTACTAATATGATAGTTAGGGAGTGAGGGTCTGTGTCTAAAATGACAACATAGAGCAGTAGAATTAGGAACCCATGAAAGTTGATTATTTTCCCCCCACATTGAAATGAGACTTGCATTTTGCTTTCTTATGATATATCTTATTTCTCACTCTCATTTACTTCCTCGTTTCCTTATGAAACTTTTGTTGAAAATTTTGGTAAATGTCAAGCTATGAGATTTCAATAAAAGAGTGGAAATGTATGTAGACAAGATAGTACAAGAGATCAAAGGCAAAGGTTTATAAATCCTAAAACAGTGCAAAGTTAACATAACCAACAGAAGGGAAGCTTTGAAGATAGGAATTACCTGCCAGGGCTTCACAGAGACAAGAAGGTGTGGTTTCTTTCTTCCTCTCTTCAATGCCCATTGTGATTCCCATGTATACGCAGCATGTAATGCGTGTGCCACAGAATATGCAGCATTGTAGACGCTGTAGCTGAAACTGGTCATCTTTTCATCAAAGAGGGATATTGGGAGGGTGCCCAGGTTCTCCTCCCCGGTGCAAACCCTTCGGCCATCAGTTGAGGCCAGGCCTGCCTTCAATACCTGACAGTCAAATACAACTTCCCACCATTCAGGGAGAAAGACATCTCCATGGGGTTCATGTGGATTCAGAGCCGAAAGATAATCCTTGAATCCTGGCACTGGGTTTGTATGGATTGTCAAAGACAAAGCACCATGGAGGGTTTTCAATTTCACCCAATCATAGTGATAGCCAATAGCTGAAAATTCCCATTGGGTGGTCAGGATCCAAACCATCCGAAAAGCCATGTGGTTCTCTTCTTTATAAAAGTAGAGAGCTCATACAACACTTTGCAATGCATTTGAGTCCCCTGAGACAATCACAACCTGAACATCATAGTTTAAAATTGTCCAAAGCAGATCTATTTGGTCCTTGGCCAATCCATTGAATATTGAGATTCGGGACCGGATCTTCTTTACAAATTGTACACAAATGTCATTCTGGGCAAGGGTGGCATTAAAAATCTGGATAAAATGGTCACTGCTTTCCGAGTTCTGAACAACAATCCCAATCCAGTTCCACTGGAAATACAGAAGGAGCTGGACAATGGCTGCATTCTGTAGGTGATATTGGGGATCGATCTGGTAGAAGGTGGGGAACTGGATCTTATCACTCAAAACAGGGTCAGAGAAGCGATAACCTAGCTGAAGGGAGGGTAGAGATGGAGGAGAAGGAAGAGGTTAAGCAAGGAAAATGGAACCCATATTTTTTTGTTACTAAACTCAAACCATATAAACTAGCAGGGTATCCAATCTTGACCCCAATCCCCACAACCTTGTATTGTCATAAGATGTTTCCTACAGGTCACAGAATTGGCTCTGCATATTGTTGGCAGTAACCACACAAGGCAGAACTTATATCATTACCACTGCATTCCCCCTTTCATCATGTTGCGTGTCCAAGTACCTGAGAAATCTTGAAATTGCCCAAAATGGTTGCCATCTGGTATGAAGTTCTGGAGTTGAGACCTCCAAGAACAGAGAGAAGGTTGTCCTGTGTGTCACACTTGTAGTTAGGAGACAATTTTCCCCAGCTGGGAGCAGAGAGAGGGTGACATCTTGGGCCATGCTTGCATACTGATTCTCTTCGTAGATATGGAAGCCCAAGGTGATGTTGGGGAGAAGCTGTGGGTCTCTATTGACCTCCCGGATGGCAAATGCCAAGGCCAGGATGTGTTGGTAGTTCTTGGGAATAGGTCTTTGTTGCAAGTGTTAGAAGACAAAAATTAGAGAGGAGCAGGAGGAAGATTTTTGTTAAAAAAAGCATTATCAGGATTCTAGGAGTTAATCATAAAACAGATCAATACAATTTATTTTACTGCTGTCATAAAACAGGGTGGCTATCAATCAGTTGATCCTGTTAATAAGGTCAATAATGTATGACAAAAACTCCTTTCCCTGTCTCAACATTTGTGTGAATTGATGCACAAATTATAATTTGAGATTGTGAATTTATTTTATTTCAAAATGACAGGCTTAGTTCAATGTAATACTTGTTTTACAGCTGTCTTTCACAGTACTCTTCAAATTTGGATACTGTCCTCTTTGTAAAAAAAAATTACCAGTCTACATGGACAGATTACATATCTAGAATCACTTATCTATGTTCTCCAAGCAGAAATTAGGTGCCGAATCCAGCCATCTATTGAGCTGCCGTGCTACCAGCCCCCACTACTTTTGGGTATAACATTGATACACCAACTAAGTTTGGGTGAATAAATATATAAAACCAAGGTTTGGGTGTTTGTAACTTGTAGCTTTAAGCACTAAACTGCTTGTAATTAACTAATTAAGGGTGCGGTTACAAACGGCAATAAAAGGCAGTAAGAGAAACGTAACCTCTCTCTGCTTGTTTTGTCTGCTTGCTACTGTTTGTTTGCTACTGTTTGCTACAACTGTTTGAATACCTGAACGAAAGGACTATTTCATTGATGTGCTGATATCCTGTGAATACTCAGCGTTGTCTTCAAAAGGAAAGGTATCAGAGGAGAAGATATCTTTACAAGCAGATAAGGATATAGAACTGACTAGTGAATGGACTAAGTTACTGAATGGATATATTTGTGAATGACATATGGACTGATTGACAATGTTTAAACTCTAATTGGATTAAACAACTATTTAAACTACAAAAACAGTGTTTGTCATCAGTGTGTGTAAACTCTAGGGCCCTTCCTCTCTCATTTGGCTGCCTGGCTTGACTGCTGCTGTACATTCTGTTTGGGGGTTTGTCCCCAATCACTAACATTGGTTATGGGCCCAGTGCGCACAGTCTAACTAACGAGGATATAGCATTGAGAGTTGGTGTGAGTTGCACATTACTGTAAAAAACAAACTGTTTTTTTTTCAGTAGTTTTTAAATAGCTACATATCTGAAGAGCAATGGCACAAGTAAATTTGCCAAATCTGTCCATGATATCCAGACTAGATGGAACGAACTATGTTTCATGGTCAATGAAATGTAGTTTACTTCTACGAAGAGAAGGTTTGTGGGACATAATAACAAACCCACCAGATGTGACTAACTTAGATCCTAATGTTGAAGAGGATGACAAAAAGATACAAGACTATAAACGAAAGAATGAGCAGGCTTTATGCATCATAGGACTGACTCTCTCTGACCAGCAACTTATCCATATCCGTGGAGAGGAAAATGCTGCAAACTGCTGGGAGAACCTCAGGAAGATATAAGTTCGGGACTGTGTAGGAGCTCATATATATCTTACACGCAAACTATTTCGAACACATCTTCAGAAGAATGGAGACATGTTAACTCATTTAAATTGTATGAAGAGCATTTTTCAGGAATTATAAGAAAAAGAGCTTATATTTAATGAGTTGCAACAAGTATACATCATACTGTCTTCATTAGATCAAAGCTATGAGGATTATGTGACTGCTTTAGAAGTATTGCCAAAAGATAGTTTATCATTAACCGAGATTACCGGCAGGCTATTAGAAGAAGCCAGAAGAAGGTGTGAACGTGACCAGCTGAGAGAAGATAAACCTAATAAAGAAGAGAAATTATCTTCAAAGCTTGAAAGAAACCAACTAAGTAAATTAAAGCACCCGGAAGAAGAGAATTTATCTTCGATGGCATACACAATTAAAAGGTGTTTTAATTGTGGAGGCAGAGGACATTTGGCAAGATTCTGCAGAAAAGAAAAAAGCCAGAATGTAAAAAAGCCAAAGAAATCTTTTGAACTAGCCACGTTTAGCAACTGTGATGTGAAGAATGATTTATGGGTGGTGGACAGTGGTGCATCCCACTGCATCACGAGAGATAAGACAAAATTTATAAAACTGTCTACAAGCTCTCAACATATATCACTTGCTAATGGCTGGAACCTCAAGGCCAAGGGAGAAGGTATTGCATACTGTCCATGCTTAAACCAGGATATAAAAATGTATGTACCACAGTTAAAGGTGAACTTGCTTTCTGTAAGGGTATTAGACAAACTAGGTTATGTAATTACATTTAAGGATAATAATTGCATAATTGAGAAAGATAACAAAAGGGTAACTGCAGCTTTAAATGGAACATTGTATGTATTACATGATAGTAAGAAAGGGGAGGCACAGACTGTATTTAACAATATAAAGCCTCATAATGAATGTATCCATTTATTGCATAGGCGTTTGGGGCATGTAAATTTTAAAATGCTAAAACGTACAGTAGAGTTATCTGATGGAATAAGGTTAAAACCTTGTGATAAATATTTGCGTTGTAATGTCTGCTGTGAAGATAAGAGTAAAATATTGCCTGCAAATAGGCTAAATGGTTTCAAAACTAAAGAACCTTTAGAAGTAGTATTTGCAGACATTATAGGTCCAAAGAAACCCAGTATGGGGGGTGCTCAATATATACTGAGCATTATGGACCATTATTCTAGATATGGGTTTTGCTACCTAATGAAAAGCAAAACTGAAACATATCAACATTTCTTCAACTGGTTAAAATTTGCAGAAAGAAAGACTAAACGGCAACTGATAACCCTGGTGACAGATAATGGTACGAATTTGTTAACAGCAAATTCCAGAATAGATTAAAGGTAGCTGGAATAGAGCACAAGAAATCTGCACCATACAGACCACAACACAACGCATTTATTGAGAGAAGAGGCCAAACACTACAGGCAATGGTTAGAACAATGTTAACTGATTCTGGATTACCTGATTCTTTGTGGGGGGAGGCCACAATGTGTGCTAATAACATATTGAACAACGTTGTTAATACAACTACTGGTGAAATACCATTCACCATGTGGCATGGCAGGAAGCCTGATCTGAGTTACCTGCACACATTTGGTGCACCAGCATGGGTGCATATCCCTACACAACTCAGGCGTAAAGGGCAACACAGAGCTAAACAATTATTCTTCGTTGGTTACCAAGCAAACCATAGGGCATATAGATTTTGGGAGAAAGGCACATCTAAGGTGTTATGTAGTGCCAATGCCCAATTTCTAGAGCACGTAGGATGGGATAAGTTAGAACAGGATAACAATAATGAAGTAATTATTGAATCCTATAGAAATCCCATTTATTATCCCTGTAACTTTAAGAATAAAGTAAAGAGACAAATACAGGCAGAATTAGAGCCCATAAAGGAAGAAATAGTACCAATAGCTGAGCAAGCTGAGGAACATGAACAGGTAGTAATTCAAAAAAGTCCTCATACTAGCCCAGCAATTCCCAGAAGAACTACACGAATATCTAGACCGCCTGATAGATACCAGGCTAACACAGTGTGCCAGATTAATAAAGTTCCATATACTGTAGATGAAATAAACATGTATCCTACTAAAGATAAGGAAAGTTGGTATGCAGCAATGAATAAGGAATTGAAATCCTTAAAGGATATGAAAGTATATGAAAATGCGAGATTACCTGTTGATATAAAACCCATTGGCTGCAAATGGATTTTTAAGATAAAAACTGAAAAAGATGGTAATATAATCCATAAGGCACGATTAGTAGCCCAAGGTTTTAGACAAAATGCCAATGACTATGATGAGGTATTTGCACCTAGCCTTAAAGCAGCAACATTAAGGGCAGCTTTAGTGTGGGCAGCAAGTAAGAAATATATAGTCAACCATCTAGATGTAGAAACTGCTTACTTGCACACTCCACTAAGACATACTGTATACATGAAAAAACCTATTGGATTTAAAGGTGAAAATAATAATGATTATTGGTTGTTAAAAAAGAGCCTCTATGGTCTTAAACAATCAGGCTATGAATGGAACCAGTATATTGTAAAGGAACTAAACAATATAGGGTTTAAAGCTGGTTTAGCCGATCCATGTCTATTTAAAAGGGAGACAAATGGGAAAATATCATTATTACTATTATTCACGGATGATATTGCTTTGATTACAGAAACTAATGATGAAGCCAATAAAATAATAGCATCATTAGCTAAGAAAATAAAAATCAAGCAATTAGGGGAGATAAAGAAATATCTAGGTGTGAATATACTGAAAACACAGAAAGGTTTTAAGATATCTCAGGAGGATAAGATATCTAAATTGCTAATAGATTATAAGATGGAACTTTGTAAGACTGCAAAGACTCCAATGAGTCAGGATATTTGCAAAATGGATACTCAAAGTCCCAAGTTTGATAAGGTAATATATCAATCTTTGATTGGTAGCTTATCATACATTAGCAATTGGTCAAGGCCAGATATAGCTTATAGTATTAATCAACTGGCACGACATAATAATGATCCACTTCAATGTCATTGGATAGCATTGAAGAGAATCTTAAGATATCTTAAAGGAACATTACACCATGCACTATATCTAGAACCAAAAGGTGATCTCATACTGAGTGCTTATGCAGATGCTAGTTTTGCATCAGAAAGAGACACAAGAAAGTCGACTTCAGGAACAGCCATAATGCTGGGTAAGACATTAATAGGTTGGAAGTCAATAAGACAACAGCATATAAGTTTGTCAACTATGGAGGCAGAATTCTCCTGTTTATCGCTATTATGTACTGAATTAATTATGTATAAACAAATGATGAATGATATGGGTATAACTGTAAATTATCCTATAATTGTACATGAAGATAATCAGGCAGCAATTCAAATGGCCACAAATATTGCAGTAAAAACTAGGAGCAAGCATACAGATTTAAGGTACTTAAACGTTAGACAATCTGTAAAGAGTAAAATGATACAGCTGGAGTACTGCATGTCGGAGGACAATATAGCTGATAACTTTACTAAAGCCCAAGGTGCCATTAAGCACCAAGAGAGTTGTGTAAAGTATGGTTTTAGATTGTAAGGGTATTGTATATTTATATCACCCAAAAGGGGAGAATGTTGGGTATAACATTGATACACCAACTAAGTTTGGGTGAATAAATATATAAAACCAAGGTTTGGGTGTTTGTAACTTGTAGCTTTAAGCACTAAACTGCTTGTAATTAACTAATTAAGGGTGCGGTTACAAACGGCAATAAAAGGCAGTAAGAGAAACGTAACCTCTCTCTGCTTGTTTTGTCTGCTTGCTACTGTTTGTTTGCTACTGTTTGCTACAACTGTTTGAATACCTGAACGAAAGGACTATTTCATTGATGTGCTGATATCCTGTGAATACTCAGCGTTGTCTTCAAAAGGAAAGGTATCAGAGGAGAAGATATCTTTACAAGCAGATAAGGATATAGAACTGACTAGTGAATGGACTAGTTACTGAATGGATATATTTGTGAATGACATATGGACTGATTGACAATGTTTAAACTCTAATTGGATTAAACAACTATTTAAACTACAAAAACAGTGTTTGTCATCAGTGTGTGTAAACTCTAGGGCCCTTCCTCTCTCATTTGGCTGCCTGGCTTGACTGCTGCTGCACATTCTGTTTGGGGGTTTGTCCCCAATCACTAACAACTACCATAAAGATCCTACAGGAAAAGGGCAGTATGGACAACCGTGGGATCTGGCAGGGTGAGAGCTGTGGACCATAAACACAAAGCTTTTGCTGTATCACAGCATAACAGTGCCCTTGCTGACCTCAATAGGGACACTAAAGTGACAGGTCAAGGTAGTTGTGATAATGATAACTCAAGTAAGCCAGGGATCATGGTCCTAGAAGAAGAAGTTACTTTGGAAAGGAGAAAGTGTGAATCAGGTATTACGCATTACAGTCATACAAGAACAGCATCCAAAAAGAGAAGACACCTTCTAGTTGGGGACTCAGTTGTAAGGGGTGTAAATTTAGGAAAGGATACGGAGGTTTTGAAAGAGGTCAGGTGTCTACCAGGTGCTACTGCCAGCAGAGACAAGAGGCGTATTCTTAAGATAGTCAAGAATGCCAGCAAGGACTGTGATGTTGATGCTATTATACATCTTGGTACAAATGATCTGTCCCAGAAGGATGTGCCTTCTGTTCAAAAAAACTTCCAGAGCTTGGGGTATGAACTTAATAATATGGGCTGTAGGCTTATCTTTTCAGAGGTTCTACCAGTATACAAGGAACAAAAAGGGAAAGGGAAGCATGTACTAGAGTTTAATGTGTGGCTAAAGGAGTGGTGTAAAAGAGAAGACCTTGGTTTTATTAGTCATGATGTCTGCAGCTGGTCCAATGAAAAACTGTACAAAAGAGATGGTTTGTATCCATTAAAGAAAGGGACTGAGTTACTTGGCATTAAATTCACAGATTTCTTGGATAAACATTTAAACTGAACAGTGGGGACAGAGAATGGGGAACGTCTGGGGAACAAACAGGGTGAAATCGAACTACGAATACATGAAGGTAAATATGATACAGTTGGAATAACAGAAACTTGGTGGGATTAAACCTATGACTGGAACATATTGGTAGAAGGATACAAACTGTTCAAAAAAACCAGACCCCATAAAAGAGGAGATGGAGTTGCACGGTATGTAAAAGACCATTATATTGCTACAGAAATGCATGAAACCAAAGATGAAAACCTCCTAGAATGCATATGGGTCAATATAAAAGAAAAAAAGAATGACATAGCCATAGGTGTATATTTTAGGCCATCCAATCAAACAGAAAAAATAGATGTCCTGTTTGCCAGCCAAGTAACAAACATATGCAGGAAACACACAACAATAGTAATGGGAGACTTCAATTATCCTGATATCAATTGGAATACTAATTCTGCGCCAAGTGGGAAATCAAATAAGTTCCTAACCAACCTACCTGACAACTTTGTTGTCCAAAAGATAGAGGGTGAAACTAGAGGGACAGCCATACTGGACTTAATTCTTACAAACAGAGAAGAAGTAATAGAGGGAATTGAAACTGCAGAGTGACTATGTCATACTAGAATTCAACATAACACAAACACAAGCAATGAAACATAATGATACCAGAGTCTTGGATTTAAAAGAGCTGATTTCAATAAACTCACAGAGAACTTGGGAAAGATTCCATGGATGAAAATCCTAAAGGGAAAAACAGCTCAAGAATCTTGGGAAACTCTGAATAGTACGATCATAGAAGCCCAGACCAGCACAATACCACTGAGAAAGAAAAACAAGAAATTCAAGAAGAAACCAGCATGGCTGCATAAAGATCTCTCTGGCAAATTGAAAGAAAAAAAGAACCAGTACAAAAAATGGGAAGAAGGACAGACAACTAAGGAAGAATATTAGCAGATAGCCAGAATCTGCAAAGACAAAGTCAGGATAGCAAAGGCTCAGAATAAACAAAGACTTGCAACAAAAGTCAAAGATAATAAAAAAGTTTCTTCCAACATATAAATAACAAGAAAAAAAAAATCAAGGAAAGTCAGTCCACTAAAGAGAGAAGACGGCAAGGAGGTAACAGGCAACAGAGAAAAAGCAGAATTGCTTAACTCATTCTTTGCATCGGTCTTCACGCAAAAAGAAACTATAGCTCAACCCACCCAAAACATAACTGTAAAAGAGAGAAGAGAAATAAAAGTTAAAATAAGCAAAAAAAAAATAGTAAGAGAAGACCTGTTTGTTCTTGATGAACACAAATCACCAGGGCCTGATGGATTACATCCCAGAGTTTTAAAGGAGCTGGCACAGGTCATCTCAGAACCACTGCACCATATCTTTCAAAAATCCTGGAGCACCAGGGAATTACCAGAGGACTGGAAAAGAGCTGATGTGGTTCCCATCTTCAAAAAGGGGGAGGGGGAACAGACCCAGGAAATTATAAACCAATCAGCCTAACATCAATACCTGGGAAGATACTGAAAAGATAATAAAAAAACAGATCTGCCAACATCTAGAAACAAGTAAAGTAATAACTAACAGTCAGCACAGGTTTGTTAAGAACAGATTATGCCAAGCCAATCTTATTTCTTCAACACAGTGACTAAATTAGTAGACCAACAAAATACTGTGGACATAATATATTTAGATTTCAGCAAGGCATTCTACAAAGTAGACCACAATCTACTTCTTAGTAAGCTAGAAAAAAGTGGAATAGATAGCAGCACCACTAGATGGACTCGCAACTGGCTGGCAAACCATACCCAATGAGTAGTCCTTAATGGGTCTAAGTCTACATGGAAGGAAGTAAGCAGTGGGGTGCCACAAGGTTCCATATTAGGCCCAGTATTCTTCAATATCTTCATTAATGACTTAGATGAGGGAATAGAAGGGGAATTTGCAGATGATACTAAGCTGGCAAGAATAGCTAACAAGAAGATAGGCTCAAGATCCAGATGGATCTTGACAGACTAAAACACTAGGCCATATCTAACAAAATGAAATTCAATGTAGAGAAAAGTAAAGTCCTACACTTAGGCAAGAAAAACCAAAAGAGCACATATAGACTGGGTGAAACCAGGCTCAATAGTAGTAACTGTGAGAGGGATCTTGGAGTCTTAGTGGACAACCAGCTAAATATGAGCCAGCAGTGTGCAGCAGCAGCCAAAAAAGCTAATGAAATCCTAAGTTGTATTAACAGAGGGATACAGTCAAGATCAAGGGAAGTACTAATACCACTCTATAAAGCCCTAGTAAGACCACACCTAGAGTCCTGCATCCAGTTTTGTTCACCACACTATAAAAAAGATGTTGAGACTCTGGAAAGAGTACAGAGAAGAGCAACCAGGATGATTAGGGGACTGGAGACTAAAACATACAACGAACAGTTGCAGGAACGGCCTGGCTAATCAGGAGAAGAGAAGGACCAGGGGAGACACAATAGCAGTCTTCCAATATTTGAGGGGCTGTCACAGGGAGGAAGAAGTCAAGCTATTTTCTAAAGCACCTGTAAGTCAGACAAGGAATAATGGATGGAAACTGAACAAGGAGAGATTTAACTTGAAAATAAGGAGAAACTTTCTAACAGTGAGAACAATCAACCAATGGAACAGAAGTTGCCCTCGGAAGTTGTAGGAGCACCATCACTTGAGACTTTCAAGAACAGACTGGACTGCCATTTGTCAGAAATGGTGGAGGGTCTCCTGTTTGGGTGGGGGGCTGGACTAGATGACCTATAAGGTCCCTTCCAATTCTGATTATCTGTTATCTGTAATTGATTACAGACCTCAGTTGAAATCAGTATTGATTTTTCCAGAAATGAACTTCTCAGCCCAATTAAGGAAATCTGGCTTAATGTCTTGATAAAGTTTATGCACTTTATTATGTCCAGTCATGAAAATCCTTCTGCTCTGCTTTCTCAGGCACTTTTTCTCCAGTCTAGTACTCTGTCATGTTCCCAGAATCCTTTTGACTTTAGGTGACTTTACAAATTCAGTAAATTAGATGAAACTGAATTGAATTGAATGTCTGACCAGGTTGACTTTTGCTGGCTAGCAGTATTTAAACCAATGTATCTAAATGGCCCTTTTAGTGGCCTCAGAAGGTAGAACTCTTTCTGTTGGGATTTCTCAAAGAAGCTCACTCCGCTCACGTACACTATATTTTCAGGGATCATTTCTATAGTATCCAACTAGAGAAATGCACTCAAACACTGGAGGCTTTCAAGAAGAGATTGGACTTTCAAGAAGATTGTCATCTGTCAGAGGTGGTGTGGAATCTCCTGTTTGGGCAAGGGGTTGGACTGGATGGCCTACAAAGTCTCTTCCAACTCTGTTCAGTTAAAGAAGTGCCCAAGATTGACCAGTGATTGGTGTGAAGCCAGACCTGGTGGGACAAAAGAGAGACTTTCTCTTCATTTAATGTAATGGAAGCATGAAGGATGGTGTTGCAGATCATCAGAATAATGAGACAAGAAGATGAATGTAGCGCAGCCATAAAATAGAGGCCCTTATGTTTCAATTCAGCCAAACTGGTTTCTCTGCAGAATGTACCTTGCCTTCAGGAATATGAAAAAAGCTGACTCCCAATTCAGTGTGACAAGCTGTTCTTTACCACTGAAGAGTCAGAGGGCTTGAGAAAGGAATTGGAGGGGGGTGGATTCATCAGATAGAATCAATGTGTTCCAACTAGGAAAGCTCTGAATCAACAGAGGGTGAGTGGGATTAAATCTGCCCTATCTGTAAAGATTGCCCTTTACACATTGCCCTGACAAAAAAGACAATCAAGGAAACACTTACAGAGAAAGTTCATCCCAAGCAGGAGGCTCAAGTAAAGGGAGTGGTATGATCATAGGGATAGAGAGAGGCAGGTTTCCACCGATGATGAGATCTCCAGGTCTGTAATAGTCTTTTTGCACTAGGAAAGGTCTCCTCCAGAAGCAGTTTGGCCTCAGGCCCATCTGGATAGCTGTAGGCAAAGTCCATAGCAACATGAAAAGCCAACTCATTGTCTACAGAAAGAGACCTTCTTCCTAGAGGAAAGTCAACAGGGGATAATATAGAGAACGTGGTGCTCTGATGACTTCATGGGTTCAGGTAGGGTTTTAAGTCTTCAAGATAAGCATTGATCTCAGCTCCAACTCTAAAGGGACCAGCCATGTTATTCAGAGCATGCTAAGTAAACATTGTTTTGACCAGACACAAACTTATTTATACTCAGGGGGGGGGGTTAATCACTGGAACTCTACTGAGATGAAGTAAAAATTACTAGTGTTTGATGAATCCTAGGAGAGAGAAATGTCCACATTATTTCCATAACCCTGGAGTCTGGGGCACTTGGCAAGTGAAAAAGTTATTTGTGAAGTTATTGTGTGTCCCTTTCTGTGAACTCTTGATTGGACAGTCGTGCAACTGTAGAGTTGGAAGATAACTTTATTTTATTTACTTATTTATTTATCAATTGCCTACAAGACAATAGGTATAAGTATAACCATGAGTAAGAATACAGGAAATAGGTATGAATAAATGGGGACAAAAGGAAAGGGACAGTAGGCACGATGGTGCACTTATGCATGCCCCTTACAGACAGTGAGGTCAATAGTGGTTAGTCTGAGGTTAAACTGATCATTCACCAAAATAGTAGGTAAATCTGCTGTCATAATCATATTTCATAATAATTCAACATGATCCATACATAAAATAAGGGGTTGGGTTAAAGTGTCACATTGACTCTTCTATTGGGGAAAGCAAGATAAGGCGTCCACTATAAAAATTTTCCCAGCAGGAACATATCGTAGTGTAAAGTTGAATTGTTTAAAAAACAATGCCCACCACGCTTGTTTAGAAGATAATCGATGGGGATTTTGGAGTGCCTCCAAATTTTTGTGATCTGTCCACACCTCAAAAGGGTGTGGACCACCTTCTAGTAGATGTCTCCAAGTAATTAATGCCCACTGAACAGCAAATGCCTCTTTCTCCCAAATAGCCCAATTATTCTCACTGGAATTAAATTTTTGAGAGGTATAGGCACATGGTTGTAACGTTGCTGCTGAATTCTTTTGTAGCAAAACAGCTCCTATTGCCACATCACTAGAGTCGGCTTGAGTTACCAATGGTAAGCTGGTATCAGGATATTTGAGGGCCAGTTCTTGAGTGAAGAGATTTTTCAAATTATCGAAAGTGGTTTGACATTGTGGCGTCCATGATAACAAAGTACTTGATTTTGGTTTCTCAGTCCCCATAGTTTTAGTTCGCAGTAGGTTAGTTAATGGAATGGCAATATCAGCAAATCATGGTATGAATTGCCAGTAAAAGTTGGCAAATCCAAAGAAACTTTGAAGTTGTTTCCGTATGGATGGGGCTTGCCATTGTAAAACAGCCTCCACCTTTTTGGGGTCCATTGTCATCCCATGTTCAGAAATACGATATCCAAGATAGTCCAGTTGTTTGTTATGAAAATCACACTTGGACAATTTTACATAAATTTTGGCCTCTAACAATTTCTTGAGTATCTGCCTTACTAAATGGATATGCTCTTCCTCTGTGTTGGAATATATTAAAATATCGTTCAAATAGACTAATACACCTTTATAGAGATGATCATGCAAAACTTCATTGATTAATTGCATGAATACTGCTGGGGCACCTTGCACACCAAATGGCATTACATTAAAATAATAACTGCCCAATGGACAATTAAACATTGTCTTCCATTCATCACCTGGATGAATTCTTACTCAATAATAAGCCTCCCTTAAATCAAGCTTGGTGAAAATCCATCTTTTCGCCAATGTGGCTAGTAAGTCTTTTGTTAATGGTAGTGGATACAAGGGTTCTACACAAATAGTGTTTAGGCCCCTATAATCAACACACAAATGTAGACCGCCATCCTTTCTTTCACAAAAAAACACTGGAGCTGCCATATGAGATCTACCAGGAGTGATGAATCCTCTTTTTAAATTTTTCTCAATATACTTCCTCATCTTCTCCACTTCTTTGGGCATCATTGAATACATTCGTAATTTTGGAAGTTTTGCTCCAGGCATTATCTCTATCGAGCAATCCATTATTCGATGGGGAGGTAATAAATGAGTACCCTCCTCTTTAAAAAACATCCACCAAATCTTCATATTCCAACGGGTATGGATGTTGTAACTTTGGGCCTTCTTTATCTTGTACTGATTTACTGGTAGCTGGTGGTACGTCATCAGGGGTAGGTGGAAGTGATGCAATTGCCAGCTGTATTTTCCAGAAACCCCCTTCCCAATATATCACCGGCTCCCACTTATCGAGCCAAGCTAATCCCAAAATTAGTGCCTCGTTCATGTGAGACACCACAACAAAAGATATCCACTCCCAGTGCTCTTCCATCACCAATTTAACATATTCGGTTCAGTGAGTTTTTATTTATTTATTTTATTTATTTATTTGTTAAGTGATTATAGGGTAACAGGTATAAGTATAAACATAGTTATGAGTACCTGAAATGGATACATATAAGAAAAATAAAAAGAAACAATAGTATAGGGATGGTAGGCACATTGGTGCACTTATGCACGCCCCGTACAGACCTCCTAGGAAAGGTCAATAGTAGACAGTCTAAGGTTAAAGTTTTTGGGGTTTGGGGAAGAAACCACAGAATCAGATAGAGTATTCCAGATATTGACCACTCTGTTGCTGAAGTCGTATTTCCTGCAATCAGGTTTGCTGCTGTTAACCTCGAGTTGTATCTATTGTTTGCTCTTGTGTTGTTATGGTTGAAGCTGAAGTATTCATTGACAGGTAGAACATTGCAATGTATCATTTTATATACTACACTTAGATTGGACTGGAGGCAGCCTAGTTCTAGGTTTTCTAGGTCTAGAATTTCAAGTCTGGTGGCATAAGGTATTCTGCAATGAGTAGAAGAGTGGAGAACTCTTCTTGTGAAATATTTCTGGACTTTCTCCCTATTACATTCCTATCTATCTATCCACCTACTTCCCCCTAAATGTCTCTAAGGTCCTGCAAACAGCCAGCATGTGTTGACATAACAATTCTTCATTTTGACTGGAGTTCATCATTTGCTGTTGGTTTCCACATGTTAGCTTTTGCTGTTCTTATCAGCGACCTTGCCATCATTCATCAACCTAACCGACCCACAGTCCAGTTAATTCAGTGTCAGGCTTCATGGTGAGTGTGGGAACATTGAAGCCTGACATGTAAGGCATACAAAAACTGAAGCCCTCCCATAATTGTTGCAACAGTTTCACTTAGTGAACACTTCCAACATGACTTTGAAAGCAGCCACCAGTGACGTCATTCAATTGTGGCCTCTTGAAAAATAGTGGCCACTTCTGTAATTGTGCAATGCAACTGTTTGACAGAGTGATCCGTTCTGCTTCCCTCATGTGTTCTCTGTGTCACTGCAGGAAGCTCCAGAATTCCCATGCTAGGTCGAGTTTCAGGTGGGTGTCAACATGAGTGATTTTTGGTCTATGGCACTGCTTCTCATCCTATGGTCCAAAGACTCTGGTGGGGGGTGGGGCATAACATCATCAAATGTTGTCTGCAAAGGCTTGAAGAAATGTTATGATTTAAATCTTGAGTTAAGTCTTGGTGATCCATGGCCACAAAAAATATTTAAAAGAGGGCCCATGATGAAGAAAATGTTGAGAACCACTCGTCTATGGGCTTGGTATTTTGCAGGGGCTGAGTTAGTAAATATTTCATTATTGTTTATGTTAATATGCTGCACAGCATAACCAAATCTGCAAAATTGTTCAGTATCAACTGTAGATCACTACTGTGTGTGCCAGGAATATGCTGCCACCGGCAAATAAATTTTTGAATGACTGTATGGAAGCATTTGGTCCAAACATTCATGGTCATTCAGTGAAGGTTACAGAGAGAAGCTTCCAATTGGTGTCTGAAGGACATTGCTAAGTGCAGATGGCCCTGAAATGCTTAAAACAAAGACTTGTGATTTTAGTTGCACCTTGTGGTGACTTCTGCCCAATAGTCCAGTACCCTAACAAGGAGAACAGCATTCCCAAGAAGCTGTACTTCTTGTCCATCAGTGGACCCTGGGTTACAATTTTGTAAGTCTTGCTTTGTCTCGGTATCACATCTGCAGTCCTGATCATCTTCCTTAAGGACTGCCAAAGCCTAGAAGAGAGCCAAAATAGAAGGAAACCAGAGATGATATCAGAGATGACAAGGCTAAGCCTGACGGAGGGGTCAAACTTCACCTCATGTCCCAAGAGATATAAGTTAAACCCAAATCTGTTGACTCTTATTTGGTGGCAAATTTCCTTTCACTGTTTCTTGAGCAAACTGAGTCTTCTTTCAGAGGTAGGGGAACAATCCACTCTCACAGGGATGATTCAAGCTGGTTGAATCTCAACTGTGGGTTTGTTCCCAATAACAGAAGACTTTCTGAATGACTGGGCAGGAGTCATGCTATGGTTGATGCTGATGCTCTGCTGGCTCCTGGCTCCAACTACAGCGAAGAGGCTGCAAACTATGTGTGAGTTCAGGGATTATATCAACTTAGATAAAAGCTACTACCGGCCTGGTGATCTCACTATTGGTGGGATTTTGCCCTTCGTAATCATTGTAAAGTCTCCTGCCTTTGACTTTAATACAGTGAAGCTTGTTTTAAACAATATGTAAGTTTCAGCTGGAGGAAAACATGCAAATAAATTGCTTCATTGCTTTAAATTCGGCAACTTTTCCCAGAAATTCTTCTTCTAGCACTCAAATGTCCCCCTAAACAGTGAAGCAAATTTTACAACCATGTACAAGCTTTCCTATAATATTCCCCAATGTTTTTCTAACTACAGACTCATCCCCACTAACTGCCAGCAGTTCCTTGCATTGATATTTGCTGTCTCCAAGGTCAATAAGGATTTTCTTCTGCTCCCCAACATCACCCTTGGCTTCCACATCTATCGCCATTACCAGAGGGAGATATTTATTTCCTTAAACAGCCTCTCCATGCTCTCCTCACGAGGCCAAGTGGTTCCAGGTTACGAATGTGACCAGCACAAATGGAAAGAGGAGCACAAATGTCCAGTCATGGCAGGTGATTTCTGTGGCTTTTGACTCAGTCCACAGATGTTTAGATTGGAAGCTCCCCATATGAATTTCTTCAGTTCCTGATTAAATATCTGCATACTCCCATATCAATTCATCTGGGACCCTGCCCTTTTTTTTAGATTATCAATTGTTGTGCTACTTGGCTTCCTCTGTGAAAACAGCTTCTGATTAATAATGGATGGAAAGTAACAAAAGAGAGAAGCAATGTAGAAATTAGGAGAAATTTCTTAAGGAATAGTTTACCTTTAGAAGTCATAGGTGCCCCACTGCTGGAGTCGTTTAAGAAGAGACAGGATAGACAGTTGTCTAAAACTATAGAGGGTCTGTTTCTTGAGCAGGAGGTTGGACTAGAAGACCTCCAATGTCCCTTCCAATACTGTGATTCTGTTTCTATATCAAACCTAGCACAGAGCAAGATTCAAAGTGGTCCTAATGGGTTCCTGGTCTGAAATTCATCAAAGGCTAAAATGCATCAAAGGCTAAAATGTTGGACCTCTCTGAATAGTGAAGTGACCAACCATCTTAGATGCTTCCTTCCACATGGCCCAGTTCATGAAACCTAGTTCCTGCATTCTGCAACCTTTGAGATGAGCTAGAGAAAGTCAGTGGAATTTTCCACTGTTCTGATAGAAATCATTTATTCAATTCAAAGATTCATTTATCAGTTAACAAGACCTCGGACCAAAGTAATTATTTGAAAATGCATGTAGCCAAGTATTATAAGAGGAAAATCCTAAAATTAAATTTAGATTATATAACTAACATTCTTTTGTTTTGGTGAAATTTGAGTTGGAAACCATGCCCAGTGATACAGAGAAAACTTTTAGTTTCAGAGTTAAATATTTGGTGTTACACCTGATTCCTCAGATTACCACCAAGAGTTGGAACTAGCTTCTCAAGTATAAACCCATCTTCTCAAGATGGCCATTATTGGATGATAGAAGACATGATGTCTCATTTGTAACCCTAGCCCAAATACTCCAATTTCTGAAAGTATCCTTTCTTTCAGATTCTTCCTTATTTGAGGAATGTTCAGTTCAACCACAGTGCTGAAGATAAAGTCTCCTTCTCAGAAGATGGACTGTCTTCTGCCACCATAACCCAAGTAGTACTCCTATTTTCTGACCAAACTAGGGCATAAGCCAAAAATCCATCTGGTGTTCAAGAGTCACTTTCACGTAGGTCAAATATACAACTTTCCCCATGACTCCATCTGCTCTATGAATTACAAGAAGAGATACAAACATGTTTTCCATTCTGCTGCATGAAGAGAAGCTATTGCTAAGGGGATAGGGCAAAGGCCTTTCCCTGTAATTATCAGAAGAACAGGCATTCTGCAGGTATCCTCTGTGGATTTCTAGACACAAAGATCTTACAAAGTGAAACTTGCTTTAAAAAATATTGCTGAGTTCACCAGTTGTGGGGCAGAGCATGTCACCTTAGCTGGTCTTGCAAAGAGCTCGCTCCTGTGTTTGAAGAGTTTCACGTGCCTTTGTTTCCTCTATGGTCACAGCCCAAACACAGGTAAGACAAAGCA